>NW_014040769.1:0-748 GCF_000143105.1 Grosmannia clavigera kw1407 | reverse complement strand
GCTATCGATAAGAAGCACACCTATCTAGGTTGGGGTGTTTCTGTGGCCTTGACGAAGGCTGGCTAAGTGCCAAAACAGGACCTTGTAGCTTGTGGGCTGTATAGAGGGGTCCTATTTACTATCAGAAGATTTTCCGGTGAACTTGGTCTCTTGACTTAGGGAGGTTAATTGCGATATTCTTCCGTGTTTATAAACGGGTTTATGAAATTAGAATATCAAAAGATCCTATATACAGTAAGATTTTCTATCTAAGTTGGGATCAGTTCAACTGGTTTTAAGATTAACGAAAAATTTTTTAAAGGGGTTTTGAGCTAAATTCAAATTATAGTTTCAAAACAGGTAAAGGCTCGTTGTTAAGGGGTTTCCCTTTAACACAGGACAACGTAGTTAGCTCTCAATGAAGGTTTAATCTTCTTTTCATAACTCCTTCTAGTTCAAACACAAATTCGATGAGTCTATTAATGTGTGACTACCCTAGAGTTGTACTATTGAGAAAACCTTTCCTTTGTAACATTGTAAATATTGTTACTAAAAGGTTGGCGGAGATAAAAGGTAATAAATATTAAAAGAAGGCAGGGGTCTAACCTGCAAGAAATCTCAGGTCTCCAAGGATCTTATAACAGATCTTCTTTTGTCTAATTAAATAAAAGTAACTTTATTGTTTAACTAGTGTAATTATTAAGGATTGAAGGTCCTGTTTGTTAATTCCAGAGCCTTAGCTGTGGGATTATAAGGCCGCTGAGACACG
>NW_014040770.1:0-3589 GCF_000143105.1 Grosmannia clavigera kw1407 | reverse complement strand
AAAAAGGACGAAACAAGTAGGAGGTTTTATAATAAGAGAGAAAAAGAGATTGTTAAAAAAAGAATATAAAATAATAAAGAAGAAAAGGGGTGAAGAGGGGCGGGGGGAGAAAAGGGGAAAAAAAGGGAGAGGGGCACGAGAAAACAGTATTAGGGGGATTATTAGGCGAAAGAGGTGAATTTTGTTGAAAAGAAGAGAAAAGTATTGTATTATACTCGCAGAAAAAGAAATATCATAGGATTTATCGTTGGGGAGGAAAAGTGTGTTGAGGAGAATCAAACAGGGGAGGGGGCAGTGCGAAAGACAGCCCATAAACAATACCAAATAGGAGAGGTAAATTTTACTTTTGAATTTAAAAAGGTGGGGGGTGATATTTGAAAAGATAATTAAGCAGGGTGGGTTCTTTATACAGAAGAGGGGGGAAGGAAGAAAAAAGGATAAAAAAACGGGAAAGGGGCGGGGAAGGGAGGGAAGAGAAAACAGCCTACAGAAGGTAGAGAAGAGCGTGGAGGAGAGCACGTTGGGGTAGACAGATGGGGACAGAACAGACAAATGGATAAGAGCGCGAGGCCTCGAGAGTAGCCATAACGGGATGATAAACAACAAGGCGAAGGAGGGAGCGGAGCAATTAATCACATTATGGTAAAAAAAACTAAAGGGACTAGAGGTGAATTACGACACACCAGATTAAAAGAGAAGAACAAGGTAGAATTCTTCAAACAATGGAGGCAGTACCTTAGATGGCAGCAAAAGAGGACGATTGAAGTCTGGTCGGAGCACAGCAAGTTACGCACGATCATGAGCCAAGCAAGATACAACGAAGACAGAACTCACTGGGACATGTACCTATCACCCTTCGGCTTTGTGATTAAGCATAGACCGGGCGTGACAAACCCGGACGATGCGCCAGTTAAGACGGCTAGATTACTTGGATGAAACTGGGCGAGTTAGAATAACTGTCACCAGGATACAAAAGGAAGACGCACAGTTAACAGGCACCGCAGCAGTAGCGCGAGAGACGCGCGAGATGCGCGCACCTATTGTAGAAGACATCAGCGCTGAGCTGGTCACCGAGGCAGCTTATGCGAATAAGACGCGCGAGATGCGCGCGCCCGCAAAAGGACCTAGCGGGGAAGAGGAGCCAAGCGCTACCTCTGGGATCTAGGTGGCCTCAGATCTTACGCGGCGAGCCACCGCAGCGCAAAACAGCGCGCCGCCCGAGCAGGCGAAGCGTGGTGAACTGGGAAGGCCAGACGACCACGAGAGACCCCAAGGAGACCTTGGGGATATCACCGCTGCGGCGCTGATTAAGGGTCTGACGCCCCCGACGGGCGCAGATGGGAACCCGGTGTACTCCGGCCTACCGCAGCAACCAGCTGTCGTTGCTGCCCTACATCCACACCTCCGAGAAAACGGAGTCCCTGAAGCTATTCGCGGAGCGATAGCAGGAATCCAGGACGCAGACCCAGAGGTGCAAGTCGTTAAGGCGCGCGTAGAGCGCACTATAAGCGCAGGAGGTGCGACGAAGCCATGGAGCCTCGCACCAGACGGTATATTACTGTGGGAAAACCGCCTGCATATAGGCGGCGCGTACGTCCTTCGTTGAGAGCTGCTACAGCTCTATCACGACGACCAGATCTCCGGGCACTTCGCAGTTGCTAGGACCCTAGAACTGCTTCGTCGCCACTTCCACTGGGAAGAAATGGAGAAGGACGTAAAGGCTTACATCGCCTTGTGCCCAGTCTGCCAGAGACAGACGATTAAACGGCACGCGCAATACGGTGAGCTGAACCCGCTACCGCTACCACGGGGTCCTTGGCAGGAAATCTCCATGGACTTAATTACCGGGCTACCAGTAGCCGAAGCGAGCACGGGCGGCAAAGTGGATGCAATTCTAGTGATCGTCGACCGCTTTACGAAGATAAACCTCTTCTTCGCTGTACAGACTACCCTAACGGCCGAAGGCCTTGCGCACCTTGTGCACCAACATATAGAACTGGTGTACGGCGTAACACCAGAGGGTATAGTCTCTGACCGGGGAAGCATATTTACCAGCGAATTCTGGAGTGAATATTGCTATTGGACCAGAATCCACAGGCGGCTGTCAACCGCATTTCACCCCCAGACAGACGGGCAGACAGAGAGATCTAACTAGACGTTAGAGCAGTACTTGCGCTGCTTTGTAATAGAGGAGCAATTAAATTGGCCCTCTTTGTTGTCTTCGGCGCAATACGCCTGCAACAACGCTATTAACGCAACAACCAAAATCAGCCCATTCGAAGCGCTATATGGTTGGAAACCAGACCTGCGAACTCGCCCCGAGGGCGGCGCGACCGCAGGAGGGGAGCAGGACACGCGCAACACGGTCCCAGCGGTGCACAACCGCTTGGAAAAACTAGAAGCTGTACGGAAAAGGTTGGCGGCAAACTGGGAGCACGCGATAGAGCGCCAGAAGCGTTACTACGATGCGCGCTACTAGCTTATAAGCTTTGCGGTAGGAGAGCTGGTAAGCCTTTCTACAAAAAACCTTCGCCTAAAAAACAAGAAGTTGGCACCAAGACGCATTGGGCCCTTCAGAATCCTCGGGACCATAGGCAGACAGGCATATCGACTAGCACTGCCAAAACGATATAGCCGACTGCACAACGTTTTCTCAGTCTCGCTGTTGGAGCACTGGGAGAGCAGGGCAGGCGCAGAACAAGCGCCTCTAACGATGCCAGCGTTAGAAGACCCAGACGACGAATGGGAAGTGGAAGCAGCCTTAGACAAGAGACGCAAGGCCGGCCAGACCGAATACCTGGTACGTTGGACGGGCTGGCCGACCGAATACGACCAGTGGGTGCCGGAAGAAGATATGGAAAATGCGCACGCAGCAATTGAGCGGTATGCGCGCAGCAAGCGCGTAAAGACGAAAACACATAGGCAAGAGCCCGAATCAATTCAACCGGCCAAAAGGCCCCGTGGGAGACCCCGCAAAACTATCTAAGGAGCCCCCGGAGCGACGCCACGCCGGCCGCCACCCTAGCATAAGCCCCGTCTATAACATACGCCCCTGCCACCGCCTCGAGAAAGGCATCAAAGGCCGCGGTAAGGGCGGCATAACCAGTGTCACCGGGCATTAGGCGCGGCAGCTGAGAGAGCTGCCAGAGGGTTAGAGCAGCAGGCCCGGGCGGCAAAGACGAAGGGGGCGTGTACAGCGACAGCGGGTGCATTTGGGCTAATAAAGCCCGCCGGGCCTCCACCCGGCGGGCCACCTCTCGAGCCTCCTCCCGGGCCTCGATGCCCCGGCGGAGATCGAGCTCCGCCTGCGTAACGTTGGCGGCCAACAACACCCCCGGCAACGTGGGCCGCTGCTGCTTATCCACCTGTAACAAGGTGGCGACGAAAGCACCCACAGCACGCGCGAGTGCCGCGCGCACTGCGGGCGAACCCTGGCCGTGGAGCTTCTTGTCGAGGCCGCGCAGCACCATCTCGAAGTCGGCCTGGTTGCCAACCATCAGCGGGAAAACCTGCATTCTGTTAGCCACTAGAGCGGCCTGTAGCCACCAAAGGGGACTCACCCCGCAACGACCAAACCTACCGTCGGTCG
>NW_014040771.1:600000-797636 GCF_000143105.1 Grosmannia clavigera kw1407 | reverse complement strand
TTAGTCTAAAAAGTATAATATAAAACTTAAAAAGCTTATTATTTTGTTTAGAAAGTAGTCTTTTATTAATTAAAAGCTTTAACTTAAATCCTATAGTACGCTTTCTTTATATCTACTTTAAAGAATACCTTTATACTATTTAAGCAATCTAATAGCTTACTAATTAATAAGAAAGAGTAGTAGTCTTTCTTAGTTACTCAATTTAAACCCTAGTAGTTAATATATATATATAGAGTACTATCTTTCTTTAAGATAAAAATTACTAAAGCTTTAGCTAAACTATTACTATAAGTAATCTACTTATTTGCTAATAACTTATTAATAAAACAGTAAAGCTTCTTTTACTAAGTAAAAGATAGTAAGTATAGCAAGCTATATAGCACCTTTACGCTATCTTCTAGCTTAATTAAGTGCTCTATATTTACTAATAGGGGTAGTTTTTTTACCTTATTAGTATTAAACACTTTAATAAACAACTATATATAAAACAGTAGTTACTAGCTAAAGTTTAGTAAGGTAGGGTTATTGTTTATAGTAAAAATGTTTAGTTTATAAAGACTTAAATCTAACTATATTAAGTAAATAGCAAACAACTCTTTACTATTATATAAGCGTTAGCTTATTTGCTTAAAGGTTTTAAAAACTATAATAGTAAACAACTAAGCTTATTAAATAGTATTAATAAAAACGCTTAAAAACCTTAGTTCTTTAAAACTTAAGATAATATCTTTATAGTTAGCGCCTATTTAGTAAATAGCTATAAAGACTTATATTAACGCGTAAAAGACTTTATTCTTTATTAGTATAATAGTTAGCTTATATAGGCTATAAGCCTATAATGCTTTTTTATTAATAAAGACTAAGTTTAAGTTTAAGTACTACTAAAGCAGCTTTAAACTAAGCTATTAAACAACCTTTAAGTTAACTATGTTTAAGTTAGTATAAGAATTTAAGTTTATAATAATAGTAGCTTAATAATTACTAAGCGTTTATACCTTAGCTAAAGTATAGTAATAAAGAATTAAATTCTTAGTTACTTATGCTAGTAGAATTAATAAAAGATAAGGCTTTTTTATCAACTTTACTAGTTTTCTTAATTAAAGTAAGTTACCTTTTAGTTATTAAGCTTTTAAAGACTATCTTTTAGTTTTGCTTAAAGCTTCTTAACTTATATATAGGTTTTAAGCTTTAAGCACTCTTAAAAGACATACTTGCTTTTACTATAATTCTAGCATCTTAATATAATATTAATATTCTTTAAACTACTAAGGTTAGTAGGTTAGAAAGTAAACTAACCTTAGCTAGTAGCTAGTTATAAGATTTAGTTACTTTTTATAAAACTATAGTTTTTTATCTTATTATTATTATAGTACGATTTCTTTATTAGCTTACTAGCTAGTACGCTATTAACTATAACTACTTACTTTTAATTATTTTATCTTTGTTTTTTACTTTTAGCCTTAAGACTAATACTTTTTATAAGCATTTATAAGCATTTATTATTATACTAAAAGATTTACTAATATTTTTATTTTAATATTACTTTACTAAGTAGTTATTTAGCTTTTACTAGTACCTTTAAGTAATCTTACTTACTTAGTTAAAAGTATTACTAATCTTTTATTATAAATAATCTTACTTTTATTAGTATATTATTATTAACTTATTACCTTACTAAAGCGTCTAGCTTTCTTTATAAATATAGTATATCTAAAATTTAAGGTTTAAGTATTCTTAATAAATAAATAAAATAAAGTATATTTATATAAAGTATATAACTAAAGGCTTACTAGTATAAAGGTATTTATAATGCTTTTACTAATTAGCTACTAGCTTAATAGTTAGCTAACTACTTACTTAAATAATCTTTATATATTTTATTATTACTAACTACTTCTTTATCTTATAAGGTAGTAGTATTAATAACTTCTAGCTCTTTAATATTATATTATAATAGTTTATTATTACAGTAGCAATTACTAAGTAGTAGCCCTATAGCCTTTATAGCTATAATAATAGTTAATACCTTTAGCGTTTATATAATATAAGTATATTTATTACTTTATAGCTATCTATTAGCTAACAAAGTATTATTAAGTAGTATATATACTAGTCTTATATCTAATTTAATAAACAAGGTTAGAGTGCCTGCAAACGTTGCGCGTAAAGTGCAGCTGCCGTACATTAGCGTAAGAGGTAGTATTAGCACGTCCTTTGCTTCTAATAGTTTGCGTATAGATTGCAAAGTAGCCGCCCTATAATTAGACATTACTCCTTATAAAAAAGAAGTTAAAGAATGTAAAGGTTAGTGTGTAATGTATAGTTACAAAGGCTTAAACGTAGTTGTACTGTTATATTAAGACTTTAACTTAATAAACTATGGTAGACTAGTAGGCGATAGGCTACTAGCTAAATTATACATGATTAAAAGATGTAGTATAGGGCAACCTTAGTAGGGCGTAGTATAGCTAAGTGGCTGTGCTAGTCCTATGCAACGTATTAATATAGTTTGTTAAGTCTAACGCTTAGTAAGCGATGGGTTGCCGAACCGGTGCGTAGGGACGTGTGTGTAGAATAACCTTATAAAGGTTTTTTTTATTTTTAAATTATAAATATTTTTTTTAAGTTTATCTTCAAGCCTTTTCTAAGAACTATAAGGTAGCTAAAAAAAACTAGGTTTCTTTTACTTTAAAATTTACTTCAAAATAAGACTTAAACTAATTTAATTATAAGCTTACTTTTAAAAGCGTAGTAATAGTATTAAACCCCTTTTTATAATAGTCTTTTTATAAGCTATTTAAATAAACAACTATATTATTAATATATATAGCTACTTATCTTTTAAGAGATTTATAAAGTATATAGTTAATATACTATTAAAAGCTAGTAAGAGCGCTTAAAAGGCTAAAAAGAGTAACTAACTATTTAAAAAAAAAGTTATATAAAATATAGTTTTCTATTTATTACTAGCTTTAATCTAAAGTTTATAAAAAGTAAAGATAACTTTAAGCTTTAAAATTTAATAGTAAGAGGCTATTTTATAAAGAGTCTTAGCTATTAATAATAAAGGATATATATTTTTAATTATTATAGTATATAAACCTTAAAATCTATATAAAAGTAAAGTCAACTACTAAGTTTTTTAATAAAACAAATAAGTATAGTAGTAAATAAAGATAAAAAGCAAATAAAACTTTAAGTCTTTAATTTAAAAAGAGTCTTTTAAAGTATTAACAGTTTTTTTATTAATATAAAGTATAAAGGCTAAGCTAGTATAATAGCGCTATTTTAAAGTTTAATTTTAGCTAAAGTAGTTTAAAAGAAGCTTTTTAGCTTTTTCTTAGTTAAAGGCAGCTAGGGTAAAAACTAGCTAATTTAAGGCTTTAGTAGTAAGGTTAAGATAAGTATTTTTATAAAAAGTAGCTTATATATTATTTAGGGTAATAGTATATAGCTTTAAGGCTTTTATATAAAGATAGTTTCTTATTTACTTAGTTAAGATAGCTATAGCTAAAGGTAGCATACCTTTTAAAGATACTTAAAAGAGTTTTTCAAGAGTAATCTAGTTTAAGGTAAGATAAAGAGAGGCGTTATGCTTAACTAGCTATTTAATACTAAAGCTTATAAGGCTTAATTATTTAAGAATAATTTAAGCTATAGTTTTTTATATAAACCTACTAATATTAAGTATAAAGGTAGATAGATACCTTATTAATAATAAAAGGGTTCTTTTAAAAAGGTAGTTAAATTTAAGTAAGATACTAGTTACTCAAAGATAGTAGTATAGTAAAGGTAGCTAAAGTTAATAAGCAAGTATATATTTGTTTCTTTTAAGAAGGCGTTTATATATATTCTACGCTTAAATTCTAACTTTTTGCTTCTTTTATCTTTATAGGCTTTTAAGTAAGACTTAACTTAAAAGCACTTAGTTTTCTAAATTTAGTTTTAATTTAAATACATTTAAAGTTTTTAAACATTTTAATAAGGTAAGGGTAGGTTTCCTTATAATAGTTTTCTTAGCTTTTATAAAGTAAAGGCGTAAAGGGGTAGATTTTAGTTTTAGATAGTTAAATTTAAAGTAGCTATTTTTACTATAGTAGAAGTAAGAGCTTTTAGTACGTTAGTAGTCTTTTTTTTATTACATAAGTAGCTAGCTATAGTATAAACTAGTAAGTTCAAGTTTATAGCCTTAAAATAAACTATTTAAAGCCTTACTTTTTTAAGCTAAATTTAGTTTATATATTTTGAAATGTTAAGGTAAAAGCTAACTATAGAAAGCTAATATATATATCTTTAGTAGTTATTAAAGATTTAAGTAGTAACTAAGGTATAATAAAGAATCAAAAAAGGCTTTTTTTAAGTAGCCTTTTTTAATTAAATAAAGTATAAAAGCTAGTCTAACTTTAGTAAAGAAGCGTTTAAATTAAGGTAAAAATAAAGTAAAAGTTTTAGTAAGCTATTATTTTAGCGTATAAAGTTAGTTTAAGAATTAAAAAGCTAAGTTTAAGTTAATAAAGATAAAGTTTAAATAAGCTAAAAAAAGGTTAAGGTTTTAGTTTTTATATATATTACTTTTATAAAAGAAGCTATTAAAAGAGTAGCTTTTAAGTTTAAGTAAGCAAAAAAATATAAACTAAAAAATAAGAAGGCTAATAGTAGGTTTGTTAATCTAAACCTTACTTTTTATACTTAAAGACTATATTCTATAATTCTTTTAGTTGCTAGAAAAATGAGGAATATTTAAAAAGGGGTTTTTTAAGTAAACATTAAAGGTAAAAGTAAAAATAAAGAAGGTATTTTAACTAGGTATAATACGTAAGGGTTTTAAGGCTATAAGTGTTAAGTGCTTAACGGTAGCTAAGTAAGTAGCTAATTCTTAGTTTTAGTATAGTAGCTATTATAACACTACTTATAAGTTAAAACTTAGTATAAGCATAGTAGTCTAGTTTTATAAAGAAATCTATAGTAAGTTTAATAAAAAAAGGGGTTTCTTTTAAAAGGTTTAAAAGTGCTTTTAATCTTAAATAAGTTTAGTATATAAAAAAGCTATAAACTAAAGCTTTAAAGGTTAAGTGTTCATAAGTATTAATAGAGTTTATACGTTAAAAATTAAAAATTAAAAATTAAAAAGAAGTATAATAAAAGCTTAAAGTCTAAAGGTTTAAAAGATTGCTTTAAAAGCACTAAGGATTTAAAGGCATTTAAAAGGTTTAAAGAAGTAAGCTTAGTTTTATATAAAAGTTTAGTCTAATAAAAGAAGTTACTATTAAGTAGATTAAACTAGTTAAAAACTAAGCTAAAGAAAAAGAAAGATATTTATACAATTGAGCCTGCTTCCCTTCTTCTTGAATAGTTCCTTCCTTCCCTTTATACCCTACCAGGTCTCCTCTAACTATTTCTTGCTTCTTAGTTCTTATGTTTAATTAAGGTATCTTACTATAGTCTTTTGCAGAGTGCGTAGCAGGTTACGTGGCTTAGCTAACCTAGTTATTCCAGGCTAAGAGTAGAGCTAAGGACTTATATTAAGCTATAGCCTATTATAAAGAGTATAAATAAGTAGCTAGTTAGTGCTTAGTAAGAACTATATACTAGCTAGTAAAGGCTTATTTAGTAGTAAAGAAATAAAAAGGAATAATAATAATAATAATAATAAAGAGAGAGTATAGAGTACTAAATATAATATTTATAAAGAAAGATAGTAATAAGTAGTTAGTAGTTAAGTAATAGCTAGCTAATAGTAAGTTTTAAGTTTATAACTTTAAGGGTGCCTTTAAAGTTAAAATAAATAGTTTATAGTATATACTTATATATAATAAAAAGAGTAACTAATTAATAGTTAGCTTATATATAGCTAGCGTATGCTAAGTACTCTTTTAGTTCTTAGGTATTATACTTAGCTAGCTAGATTTTTTATTTTGTAAGAGACTAACTAAGTTTATAAACCTTTACTAAGGTAAGTAATAATGTTTTAACTCTATACTTCTCTTAGTCTTTTACTATTTTTAAGAATAAAAGTTCTTCTTTTTTCTTTACTGTAGTAGTTTATAGCTTAAGGTGAGAGATATAAAATATATATTTATTAGTAGGTATACTATAATAGTAAGGCAACTTAGTATATAACTAGCCTTAGCTTTTTTTATAATATAAACGCGTAAAAAGGTTAAGTTACGCTTTTTTAAGCTTACTAGGTTTAAGTGCTTTATTAATAAACTTATAAATTGACCTTTAATAAATTCTTTATATAAGCATTACTTATTATAGCCCTTCTGTTATTAGTAAATTACTTTTTCTTATAATACTTTTAGCTTTTACTTAATAGCTTATAGCTAACTAATACGCTTTTATATACCTTTAACTATTACCTTAGTAAAAAGAAAGTTATTTATAAAATAAAGATAGTATATATATAATATATAAAATAAAAAGTACTTATTACAATATAAACTTTATAGTAGGTAATACTTATATTGACTAATATTATAAGTAACTATAAAACGTTTATAAATATTACTTTAAAGTTTAATTTATAAAACATTATACTACTATTTATTTAAGAATAGTATACTATTAATATTAATTAGCTAAACTTCTTAAAGGTATATTAGTTTTTATTAAAACTAGCTAGTAAATAAGCTATCTTTATTACAAATAATTATCTTCAAGATACTAATCTTAGTCTTTATATATTTATAAATAAGTTAAGCAACCTTAATAGCTATAACTATTATTTAGGTAAGAATAAATATGCTATGCTTTATATAATAGTTAACTATTATTATAATAGTATTATATAAGCAGCTATTTAAACTTAAACTAAGCTTAAGACTAGTTATAAAGTTTATACTAATATACTAGAACGGCTAAATAAGTATTAAAAAGGACTAAAGGTATTTATATAGCTTGTACTAAAAACCTTTATTACTTATATATAATAAGTAGTTAGTAATAATTATATACATGTTTATAGCTAGGTTTAGCTAATAGTATTTTTGATAAAAAATTTTATTGTTTTATAAACTTTTATATAGCTTATTTATCAAAGAAATAACAATATATTCTTTATAAAATAAAGTATTATTCTTTTAACTTTATTTAGCCTTTATATATAAGTTGTTTAGTAATTAATTTTAAAGTTAAATACTAAAAGGTTACTTATTTAGTAAATTAGTTTTAAAAGATTCTTTACTAATGCCTCAATAATTCTTTTTAGTGCTTAATAGTTAATTAAGACTATAAATAAGTTTTCTAAACCTTTTACATAGTAGCGCTAGTACTTTAAGCTTTTAATAATTACTAAAAGCTTTTATTAACCTATGTTTTATTATATCTTATAGTTTATTAGCTTTTAAAAGTAGTCTATAACTAGTTATTACTTACTATCTACTGATTAAAAGATAATACTAAAAATAGCGTAACTTAATATATTTATTTTTACTTAAGTAAACTTTATATTATTATAGTAGTAAAGGATTATTACTATTATAAATGCTATCTTTAGCAATTTAAAAGTAACTTTTGGCTTCTTAGTTTATATAAATAGTTATATAGTAACTACTTTATACTTATATAGTAAGCTAAGGCTAGTTTTTATTAACTTTATTAAGGCTTATATAATATAAAAGTAGTAAAAGATAAAACGTTTATAAAGGTCTATAAATCTTAAAAAGAATTAAACGTTTTATATACACTTAAAAGCCTTTTAATTTATAATAGCTTTAACTTACTTTAAGTTTATAGTTAGCTTTTTAGTAGTAATAATAAAACTTAAGAAAGTAATTTCCTTTTTTAAATAATTTATACTCTAATAGGTTTATATATAGCTTTATAGCTTTTAGCTGCTTAAATACTAATTATAAGTGCTTCTTATACTCTTTCTTAGTTTAAAAGTAAATTAAAATGTTATTTAAATATACTTTATAAATAGTACTTACTAGTCTTGCTAGTATATAATAGATATATACTTAAAAAGTAGCTAGTATATTAGTTAGCTTAAAAGGTATAATATAAAACTTAAAGAGTTTATATTTTATTTAAAAAGTAGTCTTTTACTAATTAAAGGCTTTTACTTAAATCTTATAGTATACGCTTTTTATATTTACTTTAAAGAATACCTTTATACTATTTAAGCAATTTAATAGCTTATTAATTAGTATTAAAAGGTAATAGTCTTTCTTAATTACTAAGTTTAAACCTTAGTAGTTAATGTATATATATAAAGTACTACTCTTCTTTAAAATAAAAATTATAAAAGCCTTAGCTAAACTATTACTATAAACAATTTAACTATTTACTAATAACTTATTAATAAAGTAGTAAAGCTTTATTTGATAAGTAAAGAATAGTAAGTATAATAAGCTATATATAGTACCTTTATACTATCCTTTAATTTAATTAAGTGCTTTATATTTACTAATAAGAGTAGTTTTTTTACCTTATTAGTATTAAAACCTTAGTAAACGATTATACATATGATAGTAGTTATTAGCTAAGGTAAATTTAGTAAGGTAGGGCTATTATTTATAGTAAGAATGTTTAGCTTATATAAATTTAAGTCTAGCTATAATAAGTAAATAGTAAATAACCTTTTACTATTATATAAGTATTAGCTTATTTACTTAAAGGTTTTAAAGACTATAATAGTAGATAACGAAGCTTATTAAATAGTATTACTTTAAAGTTTAGTTTAAAATATTTATACTATTATCTATTTAAAAGTAGTATACTATAAACATTATTAACTAAACTTTTTAAAAGTTTATTAGTTTCTACTAAAATTGGCTAGTAAATAAGCTATCTTTATTACTAATAATTACCTTTAAGATGCTAAACTTAGTCTTTATATAGTTATAAATAAGTTAAGCAACCTTAGTAGCTATAACTATCTTTTAGGTAAGAATAAATATACTATACTTTATATATATAAGGGTTTATATGCAATGCGTAGTTATAAAGGCTTAAACGTGCTTATACTATTATATTAAAACTTTAACTTAACAAACTATAAAAGACTAGTAGGCAAGAGCCTACTGTCTAATTTATACGTAAATAAAGGGTGCGCAATAGCGCAACCTTAAGCGGGTATAGCATAGTTAAGTAGCTATGCTTTGCTCTATTTACGTGTTAAGATAGTTCGTTAAGTCCGACGCTTAGTAAGCGGTAGGTCGCCGAACCGGTGCGTAAGGCACGTGCGTAGAATACCCTTATACTATCCCTTCTCTTTTAAGGTAACGCCTTTATTAGCAAAAGGTGTATACGCGGCAACTGCTTGCTTATTAAAAAACCTTCTTTAGTAAAGTTAGGAAAAAGAGTGAAGTGCGCTAGGTTATTAGCTGTCGCTAAACGGTTGCAGACTGCTTGCTATGCGACTACATTCTTATATTATAAGCGCATATATACTACTTAGGATATAGCAGAAATAACTGCTAGATTTAATTAGGTTATTATTAACTAGTTAGTAAAGGCAGTTTATTGCCTGCTAATTGTAAGACTATTATTAACTAGTTAATAAAAGTAGTTTACTACTAAAATATTCCTTTACTTATTTTTTAGATAAGGCGGTGCGCGCTAACTAAAAATAGCTATATAAGGATAAGGTCTTTAACTAATAGTAAGGTAGAATAAAAGTAGTAACGGCTATTTATTACTTACTAATTATAGAACTATTATTAATTAATCAATAAAGGTAGTTTACTACTAAGATATCTTTTTACTTATTCTTTAGATAGGATAGTGCGTGCTAACTAAAAATAGCTATGTAAGGTTAAGGTTTTTTAATTAATAGTAAGGTAAGATAAAGGTAGTAGTAACTATTATTACCTATTAATTATAAATCTATTATTAACTAATTAATAAAGGTAGTTTGCTACTAAGACGTTTTTTTTTATTTAAAATTTAAACGTTTTTTACTTTACTATTAAAGTAAGATTAATAAGTTCTTAAAATGCGTTTAAACATCTAGTTTTATAGTCTTTTTATTACTTTAAGGTATAAAAAAATTAGATAATTCTTATAATTTAAGGTAAAATTTGCTTAATTTTACAAGATTACTCTTACTTCTTTAGCCTTTTTTTTTAATTTTACTTAGTAGTAAGTTAATATAACTATTTATATAATAAAGTAGTAACTAGCTAATAATTATTTATAAAATAATTGTAAACTAAAGTTACTCTTAAGTTTTTATAAACTTTTTAGTAAATATAAATCTTATAAAACGCTTAGTATAAGTATATACGCTATCCTTTAATAGTATAAGTTCTTAACTATATAACACTTACAAAGTAATAGCTAACTTATTAGTAGTTTTTATGCCTTAACTATATACTAAAAGCATACTTAGATGTTTACTATAAGTTTTTATATATAGTAATCTTAAAAAACTTAAGGCGCTACTTTAGTTATAAAACTAACAATACGTTATACTTTCTTATAAGTATATCAACTCTTATATACTAGTAGGCAACTACTAACTAATAGCTTTATAAAAAGCTTAAAAGCTTAGCCAAGTATATCTAGTAGTTTTATATAAATATAAATAAGCTATTTCTTTAAAGCAAGATAGTTAATAGCATTATAGCAACGCTAGTAGATTACGTAGCAATTGCGTAGTAGTTGCTAGCACTATTAGCAGTAACTAAAAAGCTTAGCCGCGCTTTATAGAAAGATAAGCTAGATTTACTAGTAACTAACTAGCAATCTTATTATAAACGCTTTAAGATAGTATAGTAAGCTACGCTATAGCTTAATGTTTTTTACTAGTTCTAGCAAAAGCTAGAGCTAACTTTAATAGCTACTTAGTAGTTAGTAAAGATCTTTTAGCTTTTACTACTTACGTCTTTAAATACTAGTATGCCTTTTTAAGTATAAACTTAAGTTTCTACTACTTTAAAAGTAACAGCAAGTCTCTTTAGCTTTATTACTAAGTTATTACCTAAGCTAATCTTTATTTTATTATATTGTTTATAGAATAATGTAATACAGCTATTAAAGCTAGTTATGCTAGCACGTTTTATTTTATGCTAAAGGCGAAAGACTTACCTAAATAAGTCTTATAGACTATAAAGGCCTTAACTATGCTAGCTTAAGCTAACTAAGTAGTAGTCTTTTCTTAACCTTTACCTTTAGTAGCGCCTAGTAAGCAAGAAGCCTATACTTAATTACTAACCTTAGTTAAGCGCTAGTAAGGCGCTAAGACTATTTTTAGTACTATAGCTAGCAGTAGTAAAGCGGTAGTAATAGCTAGTAGTAATAGCGTAGCTATATCTAGTAAAAAGGCGTAAGTAAGCAGCTAGTTAGCGCTTAGCAAAGCTTATATACTAGCTAGTAAAGGCTTATTTAAAGGTAGGAAGGTAGTAAAGAATAAAGATAATAATAATAATAATAATAATAAAAGGGTTGTTTATAAAAAAGTATAGTAATAAGTAGCTAGTAGCTAAGCAATAGCTAGCTAATCTTAAGTTTTAAGTTTATAGCTTAAGAGAGTGCCCTTTAAGTTAAATAGTTAGTTTATAGTGCGCACTTATATAAAATAAAAAAAGTAACCGTTTAATAGTTAGCTTATATATAGCTAGCTATTATCTTATAGTCTTCTTATTTCTTATAAGTATATTTTATAGTCTTTTAGTAAGACTATAATTTATAGCTAGTATATGCTAAGTACTCTTTTAATTCTTAAGTATTATACTTAGCTAGCTAGCCTTTCTATTTTACTAAGAACTAAGTCTATATATAACCTTTTACTAAGGTAAGTAATAATGTTTTTAACCTTATATTCCTTTTAGTTTTCTACTATTTCTAAGAATAAAAGTTCTTCCCTCTTCTTTACTATAGTAGTCTATAGTTTTAAGTAGAAAATATAAAAGATATTATATTAGCAAGCATACTATAATAGTAAAGCAACTTTATATATAACTAGCCTTAGCTTCTTTATAATATAAATGCGTAAAAAGGTTAAGTTAAGCTTCTTTAAGCTTATTAAGTTTAAGTGCTTTATTAGTAAACTTAAAAATTTACTTTTAATAAATTTTTTATATAAGCGTTGCTTATTATAGCTCTTTTTTTATTAGTAAATTTCTTTTTCTTATAATACTTTTAGCTTTTACTTAATAGCTTATAGCTAACTAATATACTCTTATATACCTTTAACTATTACCTTAGTAAAGAGGAAATCGTCTATAAAACAAGGGTAGTATATATATAATATATAAAATAAAAACGTGCTTATTATAGTATAGTAAGCGTTATTATACGCAAACTTTATAGTACTTAATACTTATATCTACTAATGTTATAAGTAACCGTAAAACGTTTATAAATATTACTTTAAGGTTTAGTTTAAGATCTTTATACTACTATCTATTTTAAAGTAGTATGCTATAAATATTATTAACTAACCTCTTTAAAGGCTTATTAGTTCTTACTAGAATTAGCTAGTAATTAGGCTATCTTTATTACTAACAATTACCTTTAAGATGCTAAACTTAGTCTTTACATAGTTATAAATAAGTTAAGTGTAAAGGTTAGTATACAATGTGTAATTTTAAAGGCTTTAAACGTATTTATACTTGTATATTAAGACTTTAACTTAACAAACTATAGTAGACTAGTAGGCGACGGCCTACTAGCTAATTTATACGTAACTAGAAGATGCGGTGTAGCGCAACCTTAGTAGGGCGTAGCACAGCTAAGTAGCTATGCCGGTCCCGTGCAACGTATTAAGATAGTTCGTTAGGTCCGCCGCTTAGTAAGCGACGGGTTGCTAAACTAGTGCGTAGGGACGCGTGTATAGAATACCCTTACACTATCCCCCCCCTCCTTAGGTAACGCCCTTGTTAGCCTAAAGGTGTACACGCGGCAGCCACTTACTTGTTAAAAACCCTTTTTGCATAGAGTTAGGAAAAAGAGTTAAGTGCTCTAGGTTATTAGCGGTTGCTAAGCGGTCGCGGACCGCTTGCTTATGCGACTGCATTTGATTATATAGAAGCGCATACGTACTGCTTAGTCTATAGTAGTAGTAAACGCTAGATCTTACTTAATGCAAGGGTTGTCTTATGCGTAAGAGCTTCTTAGGAGGCGTGCAGCTTAGATTTTAGTTAGGGAACGCTTAGGTTACTGCTAATAGGTGTTATAAGGAAGCTAGCCTTAAATACTAGGTATATAAGAGTATAGTATACGCTAACTAAAAATAGTAGCGTAGAGCTTAAGACTCTTAATTACTAGTAAGGTAGAATAAAGGTATTAGCAGCTGTTTATTACTTATTAGTTATAAAACTATTGCTAACTAGATAGTAGAAGTAGTTTGCTACTAGAATATCTCTTTATTTAATTTTAAATGTTTCTTACTTTATTATTAAAGTAAGGTTAAGTAAGTTTTTAAGATGTATTTAAACGTTTAATAACGTAGCTTTTTTATTACTTTAAAGTATAAAAAAGTAAGTATATTTTATAATTTTAAAATAATTTTATTTATACTTATAAGATTACTTTTACCTTTTTAGCCTTTTTTTCTTTAATCTTATTAGTATAGTAGGTTAAAATAATAATTTATAACTTTATATAATAGCTAGCTAATAATTACTTATAAATATTATTTAACTAAAGCTACTTTTAAGTTTTAATAAACTTTCTTATAAATATAAATTGTATAAAACGTTTTTTTAAGCATATATACTGTCTTTAAAAGTATAAGTCTTTACTAATATAGTAGTTACTAAGTAATAGCTAACCTTAAGGTAAGCTTTATACTTAAACTATATTTTTAAGGCTTACTTAAATATTTACTATAAGTTTTTATATATAGCTTTACTAAAGAACCTAGTATGCTATATTAGCTATATAGCTAATAATATCTTATACTTACTAGTAAGTATATTAACTTATATACACTAGTAGCTAATTACTAACTAATAGTTTTTTAATAAAATTAAAAGCTTAGCTTAATATATTTAAAAGTTTCTAGCTAGTATAAATAAGTTACTACTTTAGTAAATAATAGTTAATAATATTATTATAGTACTAGGCGATTATATAGTAATTGCTTAAAGGTTAATAGCCTTAATAGTAATAACTAAAGAACTGAGCTACACCTTTTAAGAAAATAAGTTAAAGCCTTTAGTAACTAACTAGTGCTTTTAGCGTAAATGTTTTAAGATAGTATAATAAGCTATATTACGCCTTAGTATTCTTTACTGGTACTAGTAAAAGCTAAAGATTACTTTAATGCTTATATAGTAGTTAGCAAAAGTAGCTTAGCTCTTACTACTAACGTTTTTAAAAATAAGTATACTATTATAAGCGTAGACTTAAGTTACTACTACCTTTAAAATAATAGCAAGTTTTTTAATTTTTATTATTAAGTTATTATTAAGTTATTACTTAAGCTAATCCTTATTCTATTATGCTTAGCTTAGCCTAGCGCGCTATAGCTATTTAAGCTAGCTATAGTAGCACGCTTTACTATACTATAAGAGTAAAAATGCTGCCTAAACAAATCTTATAAACTATAGCAGCCTTAGTTAAGCTAGCTTAAACTAACTAAGCAATAGTCTTTCTTTAGCCGCTACCTTTAGCAGCGCCTAGCAAGCAATAGTCTTATGCTAAGTTGCTAACCTTAGCTAAGTGCTAGCGTAGCGCTGAACTATTCCTAGTACTATAGCTAGTAGTAGTAAAGCGGTTATAGTAGCTAGTAGTAGTAGTATAGTAGCATTTAGTAAGAGTGCGCTAGTAGGCAGCTAGTTAGCAGCTAGTAGTAGCTATATACTAGCTAGTAAAGGCTTGCCTAGTATTAAGAAGAGAGATAAGGGGGTAAAGAGAACGTTTATAAAAAAGGATAGTAATAAGTAGCTAGTAGCTAAGCAAAAGCTTACTAATAAAGTGTTTTAGGTTTATAGCTTTAAAGGGCGCTTTTAAAGCTAGAATAAGTAGTTTATAGTATATAATTACGTAAGAAATAGCAAAAGTAGTTAACTAATAATTAGCTTATATAACACTAGCTATTACCTTATAGTCTTTTTAATTCTTATAAGTACGCTTTATAGTCTTTTAGGAAGACTATAACTTATAGCTAGTATATGCTAAGTGCTTTTTTAGTTTCTAGGTATTATACTTAGCTAGCTAGCCTTTTTATTTTACTAAAAACTAAGTCTATAACCTTTTACTGAAGTTAGTAATAATATTTTCAACCTTATACTCTTTTTAGTCTTTTATTATTTTTAAAAATAAATGTTTTTCTCTTTCTTTTACTATAGTAGTCTATAGTTTGAAGCAAAAGATATAAAATACGTTATGTTAATAAGTATATTATAAAAGCAAAGCAACTTAATATATAACTAAGCCTAGTTTCTTTTTCTATATAAAAATATAGAAAGGTTAAGTTTAGCTTTTTAAAGCTAACTAGGTTTAAGTACTTTATTAATAAGCTTATAAATTTGCCTTTAATAAAATTTTTATATAAACATTACTTATTATAGCTCTTTTTTTATTAGTAAATTACATTTTCTTATAATATTTTTAGCTTTTACTTAATAGCTTATAGCTAACTAATACACTTTTACACACTCTTTACTATAGCCTTTATAAAAAGAAAGTTGTTTATAAAACAAGGGTAGTATATATATAATATATAAAATAAAGAAGTTTTTATTATAGTATATAATATATAAAATAAAGAAGTTTTTATTATAGTATATAATATATAAAATAAAGAAGTTTTTATTATAGTATAGTAAGCAGTATCATACACAAATTCTATAATACTTAACATTTACGTCTACTAGTGTTATAAGCAACTATAGAACGTTTATAAGAATTGCTTTAAGGTTTAGTTTAAAATTTTAGTACTACTATCTATTTATAAGTAGTATACTATTAATATTATTAGCTAGACTCTTTAATGTTATATTAGTTCTTACTAAAATTAGCTAGTAAATAGGCTATCCTTATTACTAATAATTACTTTTAGGATATCAAACTTAGTCTTTATATAATTATAAATAAGTTAAGTAATCTTAGTAGCTATAACTATCTTTTAAGTAAAGATAAATATACTATACTTTATATAGCAATTAACTATTACTAGAATAGCGTTATATAGATAGCTGTTTAAGCTTAGGCTTAGCTCAAGACTAGTTATAAAATCTATACTAATGTACTAGAATAGCTAAATAGGTATAGGTAGAGACTAGAGGTATTTATATAGCTTATACTATAGAACCTTATTACTTATATATAATAAATAGTTAGTAATAAACGTGCAAACGTCTATAGCTATGTTTAGCTAGTAGTACTTTTAAATAAGAAGTTCTATAGAAAATAAGGTATTCTCTTTTAGTAAATAATAAGTATTGTTTCCTTAGCTTTATCTAGCTTTTATAAACAAGTTATTTAGTAGTTAGTCTTAGCTTTAAGCATTGTAAATAGTATTATATAGTTTAAAGAAGTACTAAGGTTATAATAGCTATTTTTAGCTAGTAGCAATATAAGAGTATTCTATATACGTGCCCTATACACTAGTTTAGCAACTTACTGCTTACTAAGCGTTAGACTTAACAAACTATCTTAATACGTAAATAAGGCAAAGCATAGCTACTTAGCTATACTATACTTACTTAGGGTTACGCTATCGCGCACTCCCAATTTTTATATAAATTAGATAGTAAGCTCTTACTTACTAGTCCTTAATAGTCCGTCAAGTTAAAGTCTTAATATAATAGTATAAGCACGTTTAAGCCTTTATAACTATACATTGTGTATAAACCTTTATATTCTTTAACTTTTATTTTATAAAGAGTAATGTTCGATTATAGAGTAACTACTTTATAAAAAGTACGCAAGCTTTTAGCAGCAGAAGATGTACTAATGCTACCGTTTATGCTAATGCGCGGCAGCTATACCTTATATATAGGATTAAGAGGCACTTTTACTTTATTTATTAAATTAAATATAAGACTAGTATAAGTGCTACTAAATAATACCTTACTAACTAAAAACTTACTATAAAGTAATAAATATACTTATATTATATAAACGCTAAAAGTGCTACCTAACATTATAGCTATAAGAGCTATAAAACTACTGCTTAGCAATCGTTACTAGGATAATAAGCTATTATAATATAATAAGATTAAAAAGCTTGCTATTAGTGCTACTACTACTAAGACTAAAGAGTACTTAGTAATAATAAAAGATGCTTATAATACTAATATATATATTAACGTATTAAAAGATATAAAAATTATTTAAGTAAGTAGCTAACTAGCTACTAAACTAACAGCTAATTAGTAAAAGTAACATTACTTATAATAAAAAATTAATAATCCTTTAAATAAGGCTAGCAAAATTACTTAAAGATACTAGTAAAGGCTTAATAACTACTTAGTAAAGTAATACTTAAGTAAGACTATTAATAAGTTCTTTAATATAGTAATAAAGATTATAAATGCTTATAAAAAGTATTAGTCTTAAGGCTAAGAATAGAAAAAAAAGTAAGATAACTAAAAAAGCTATTATAGTTAATAGCGTACTAGCTAGTAAGCTAGTAAAGAAATAATATTATAATAATAATAAGATTAAAACCTACTTTTTTATAAAAAGTAGCTAACTTTAGTAACTAGCTATTAGCTAAAGACTATTTACGTCTTAACTAGCTAACCTTAATAGTATAAACAATATTAACGTTATATTAAAGTATTAGAATTATAAGAAGAGTAAATATACCTCTTAAAAGTACTTTAAGCCTAAAACTTACGTATAGGTTAAAGAGCTTTAAGTAAAACTAGAAAATAGGCTTTAAAAGCTTAATAATACAGAGGCAACTTGCTTTAATTAAGAAAACTAGTAAGGTTAATAAAGAAGCCTTATTCTTTATTAACCTTACTAGTATAATTAACTAATAATGTAATTCCTTACTACTACGCTTTAACTAAGGCGTAAACGCCTAGTAATCGCCAAGCTACTATTATTACTAACTTAGACTTTTATACTAACCTAAATATAGTAAACTTAAAGGTTATTTAATAGTTAAGTTTAAAGCTACAGCTATATAAGCTGATTATTAATAAAGACTAAGAATAAAGTTATACGCTTATTACTATAAGTTTTTATAGCTATTTGCTAAATACGCCTTAACTATAAAGACATTATCTTAAGTTATAAAAGGCTAAGGTTTTTAAGCGTTATTATTAATACTATTTAATAGGCTTAGTTGTTTACTATTATAGTTTTTAAGACTTTTAAGCAAATAAGCTAACGCCTATAATATAGTAAAACGTTATTTATTATTTACTTAATATAGTTAAACTTAAGTTTATATAAACTAAACATTCTTACTATAAATAATCACCTTGCTTTACTAAACCTTAGCTAGTAACTATTATTTTATATATAATTGTTTACTAAAGTTTTTAATACTAATAAAGTAAAAGAACTACCTTTATTAATAAATATAAAGCACTTAATTAAACTAAAAATCAATATAAAAGTGCTATATAGCCTTTTATATAAACTATTAGATTGCTTAAATAGTATAAAGGTATTCTTTAACGTAGATATAAAGAAAGTATATTATAGAATTTAAGTAAAGGCTGCTAACTAGTAAAATACTACTTTTTAAATAAAATATAGACTATTTAAGCTTTATATTATACTCTTTAGACTAACTAACGCGCTAGCTACTTTTTAAGTATATATTTATTATATACTAGTAAGACTAGTAAGTATAGTCTATAAGGTATATTTAAATAATATCTTAATTTACTTATAAACTAAAGAAGAGTATAAAAAGCACTTATAATTAGTATTTAAGTACTTAAAGGCTATAAATCTATATGCAAACCTAGCTAAGTATACGTTTTTAATAAAAAACTTACTTCTTTAAGTTTTATTATTAGTACTAAAAGGTTAGCTATAAACTAAAAGGCCTTCAAGTGTATATAAGACGTTTAATCCTTTTTAAGATTTACAAACTTTTATAAACGTTTTATTTTTTACTACTTATATATTATATAAGCCTTAATAAAGTTAGCTAAAACTAGCCTTAGCTAGCTGCATAAGCGTAAAGCTGTTACTATATAACCTTTTATATAGACTAAGAAGGTAAAGGTTGCTTTTAAATTATTAAAGATAGTATTTATAATAGTAATAATCCTTTACTACTATAATAATATAAAGCTTACCTAGGTAAAAATAAATATACTAGGTTATGCTATCTTTAGCATTATATATTAGTTAGTAGATAGTAAGTAATAACTAGTTATATACTACTTATAAAAGCTAATAGACTATAAGATATAATAAAGATTAGGTTAATAAAAGCTTTTAATAATTATTAAAGTTTAAAGTACTAGCACTACCATTTAAAAGGTTTAAAGAACTTATTTATAGTATTAACTAACTATTAAGCGCTAAAAAGCGTTATTAAAGCATTAGTAAAAGATCTTTAAAATTAAATTGCTAGATAAGTGTTTTACCTTTTAGTATTTAACTTTAAAATTAAGCACTACTTAAAGGCTACTAACTTAGCTAATAGGCTATCTTACTAACTAGACTATATATAAGGTAATACTATATATAATAATATACTTCCTTTACTTTTTAGTAAGCTATAAATTATAAACTAGTTATTAAAGCATTTTAAGCTTAAGGCCTTATTACTATTAGTATGGAAGGCGTGAGTTACTACTAGCTAAAAGTAGCTATTATAACCTTAGTACTCTTTTAAACTTTATAATATTATATATAAAGGCTAAATAAAGCTAAAAGAATAACTTTTACTATTTAATAAATAGTAATATTTTATTTTAGAGACATTATATTATAATTTTTTTAGTAAACAAACTATAAGTAAAGCTAATTAGCCTATACTATAACTCTCTTATAGCTAGGTATATAAAGGTTTATAAGACTATAAAACTTCTTACTAAGAAATACTACTAGCTAGATATAGCTATAAATGTTTACGCATTTATTACTAACTATTCATTATATATAAGCAATAAAGTCTTATAGTATAAGCTATATAAATACTTTTAGTTTATTTTAATGCTTATTTAACTATTCTAGCATATTAGTATACATTTTATAACTAGCCTTAGTTTTAGTTTAGGTTTAGATAGCTACTTATATAACGCTATCTTAGTAATAGTTAACTACTATATAAAGTATAGTATATTTATTCTTACTTAAAAGATAGTTATAGCTGCTAAGGTTGCCTAACTTATTTATAACTATAGTAAAGACTAAGTTTAATATTTTAAAGATAATTATTAACAATAGAAATAGCCTATTTACTAGCTAACTATAGTAAAAACTAATATAACTTTAAAAGGTCTAGCTAATAATATTAATAGTATACTACTTATAGATAGATAGTAGTATCAAGATTTTAAACTAAACCTTAAAGTAATATTTATAAACGTTTTATAGTTACTTATAATAGTAGTAAATGTAGGTATTAAGTACTATAAAGTTTTTATATAATACTGCCTACTATACTATAATAAGCATATCTTTATTTTATACATTATATATATACTACTCTTATTTTATAAATAATTTTCTTTTTATTAAGGTAATAGTTAAAGGCGTATAAAAGCGTATTAGTTAGCTAAGTAGAAGCTAAAAGTATTATAATAAAGGTAATTTACTAGTAAAAGAAAAGCTATAATAAGTAACGCTCATATAAAGAACTTATTAAAGGCAAACTTATAAGTTTATTAATAAAGTACTTAAACTTAGTAGGCTTAAAAAGGCTTAACCTAACCTTCTTATACGTTTATATTATAAAAAAGCTAAGGCTAGTTATATATAAAGTTACCTTACTATTATAGTATGCTTACTAATATAATGTCTGTTATATTTTACTTAAAACTATAGACTACTATAGTAAAGAAAAAGAAAAAACTTTTATTCTTAAAAATAGTAAAAGACTAAAAAGAATATAAGGTTAAAAACATTATTACTTACTTTAGCAAAAGGTTATAAACCTAGTTTTTAGTAAAATAAAAAGGCTAGCTAGCTAAGTATAATACTTAAAAACTAAAAGAGTACTTAGTTATATACTAGCTATAAATTATAGTTTTACTAAAAGACTATAAAATATACTTATAAAATATAAAAAGACTATAAGATAAAAACTAGCTATATATAAGCTAAGTATTTAATAGTTACTACTTTATTTTATATAAGTATATACTATAAACTAACTATCTAACTTAAAGAGTGCTTTTTTAAGCTATAAACCTAAAACTTAAGACTAGCTAGCTATTACTTAACTACTAAGTACTTATTACTATCTTTTTTTATAAACAACCTTTTTAGCAACTTCTTTTTATTATTATTATTATTTTTATCTTTTACTACCTCTTTACCTTTAAATAAGCCCTTACTAGCTAGTATATAAGCTTTACTAGGCGCTAACTAACTGCTTACCTACGCTCTTTTACTAAATATAGCTATACTATTACTACTAGCTATAGCACTAAGAATAGCTTTAGCGCCTTACTAGCGCTTAGCTAAGGTTAGTAATTAAGTATAAGCTTATTACTTACTAGGCGCTACTAAAAGTAAAGGTTAAAGAAAGACTACTACTTAGTTAGCTTAAGCTAGCATAGCTAAGGCCTTTATAGTTTATAAGACTTATTTAAGTAAGTCTTTTACCTTTAATATAAAATAAAGCGTACTAGTATAGCTAGCTTTAATAGCTATATTATATTAGTCTATAAATAATATATAAAAATAAAGATTAGCCTAGGTAATAAGTTAGTAATAACTTAATAATAAGGCTAAAAGAACTTACTATTACTTTTTAAGTAGTAATAACCTAAGTTTACGCTTAGAAAGGTACACTAGCATTTAAAGATATAAGTAGTAAAAGCTAAAAGATTTTTACTAACTATTAAGTAGCTATTAAAGTTAGCTTTAGCTTTTATTAAAACTAGTAAAGAATATTAAGCTATAGCGTAGCCTACTATACTATCTTAAAGCGTTTATAGTAAGATTACTAGTTAGTTACTAGTAGATTTAGTTTATCTTCTTATAAGGCATAGCTAAGCTCTTTAGTTACTATTATTAGTACTAGTAACTACTATATAATTGCTATATAATTTATTAGCGTTATTATAATACTATTAACTATCTTACTTTAAAAAAAATAGCTTATTTATATTTGTATAAAACTGTTAACTATACTTAGTTAAGCTTTTAAGCTTTTTAAAAAGTTATTAGTTAGTAGTTACTTACTAGTGTATAAGAATTAATATACTTATAAAAAGGTATAGTATAATATTAGTTTTATAACTAAAGTAGCGCCTTAAGTTTTTTAAGATTACTATATATAAAAACTTATAGTAAATATTTAAGTATAATTTTAGCATATAGTTAAGGCATAAGGACTATTGGTTAGCTATTGCTTAGTAAACGCTATATAATTAAAAACATACGCTATTAAGAAATGGCGTATACGCTTACGTTAAGCGTTTTATAAAATTTACGTTTACTAAAAAGTTTATAAAGACTTAAAAGCAACTTTGGTTTATTATTATTTTATAAATAATTGTTAGCTAGTTGCTGCCTTATTATGCAGATAGTTACGTTAACTTACTACTAAGTAAGACTAAAAAAAGGGCTAAAAAAGTAAGAGTAGTCTTATAAATTAAGTAAATTTTGTTTTAAATTATAAGGATTATTTAATCTTCTTATACCTTAAAGTAATAAAGAGAATTATAAAACTAGACGTTTAAATACGTTTTAAAAACCTATTAACCTTACTTTAATAATAAGGTAAAAAACGTTTAAAATTTAAATAAAGGAACGTCTTAGTAGTAAACTACCTTTATTAACTAGTTAATAGTAGTTTTATACTTAGTAAGTAATAAACAGCTATTGCTGCCTTTACTTACCTTACTATAATAAGATATCTTAATAGCAAACTACGTTTACTAACTAATTAATAATAGTCTTATAATTAGCAAGCAATATTTAGTTATTACTACCTTTATCCTACCCTTACTAAAGGTTAAAAAACCTTAACTATACGCTACTACTTCTAGTTAGCATACCTTATACTCTTATATAGCTATTATCTAAGAGTGCTCCTCTTATAATACCTTTATTAGCAGCAACCTAAGTGTCTTATAACTAGGATTTAATTGTTACGCCTTCTAAGAAGCGCCTTTATAGGATAGCCTTTAAGCTTAATTGAATCTAGCGATTACTTCCGCTATATCCTAAGCAGTACATATACGCTTCTATAATAAAAAAATATAGTTGTATAGTAAGCAGTCCGCGACCGTTTAGCAACAGCTAATAACCTAGCGCACTTAACTCTTTTTCTTAACATTACTAAAGAAGGGTTTTTAATAAGCAAGCAGCTGCTACGTATATACCTTTTACTAATAAGGGCGTTACCTTAAAAGAGAAGGGATAGTGTAAGAGTATTCTACGCACGTGCCTTACGCACTAGTTCGGCAACCTACCGCTTACTAAGCGTCGGACTTCACGAACTATCTTAATACGTAAATAGGGCAAAGCATAGCTACTTAGCTGTGCTACACCTGCTTAGGGTTGCGCTATTACGCACTCTCTATTTACGTATAAATTAGATAGTAGGCTCTTGCTTACTAGTCTTCTATAGTTTATTAAGTTAAAGTTTTAATATAATAGTATAAGTACGTTTAAGCCTTTATAACTATATATTGTATACAAACCTTTATACTAGAATAGCTAAGTACTGCCTAGCTAATATGCTTAAAATAGGATATTTAAAGTATTATTAGCCTAGTATATTAAAGGATTAGTTTAATACTAAGTTAGCTTTAGTTAATTATTCTATACTTTATATTAATAGTTTATAACTTACCTTTTAGCCTTTTTCTTCTTTTATAAGGTATAAAATATATTCCTTTTTTATATTAGTTTTTAATATAAATTGATTTTTTAAATTATTATCTAAACTATTATATAAGTCTTTATTTAATTCGCTAAAAGATATATTTATAAAAAAGCTATTAACCTTATTTTTAACCCTTAATAAATAGCTAATTATATAAAGTAAAGTAAAGTAAAGTAAAATTACTAGTTATACATTAGTAAAATAAGTTAAAGTTACAGTTAATAAGAACTAACCTTAAAATGTTTTATAATAATAAAGAAGATCAAATTTGTAAGGCATTAATAAATTCTATATAAATATATTCGCTAGTATATTTATTATTTAATTTATAAAAGCCTTTTTAAATAATAAGTTAGTAACTTATAAAGGTATTAAGGTAAAAAGATAAGAACTTATTAATAAGCTTATATAAGCTACTTTAATACATAAATAAGCTATTTATAAACTAAAGGTTTAGATATTAAACGTTAAAGAAAAGCTTTTAAACGTTTTAATATTATCTTTTAACTTATTATTTAAGCTTATTAAATTAAGGTTATATACGTTGCTTAGTATATCCTTAATTTTAAACCTATTTATAATAAGTAAAAGCTTATATATTTTATTAATTAAGCTATAACGTTAATAAAGTATAAAGAAATAAAATAAAATAACTTGCTTATTATAATAACCTAATAAATCATAAAGTAACTTAAAGCTAGGTATATTAAAAGATAGGTTGTTTTTACTAATAAAATTAAAAGTCTTATTATAAGCTTTATATCGGTATTTATATATATATTTGCTTAATGTTATTTTCTTAATTGTAAGTTAAAAAGGGTAGTAGGCGTATTATTAACAGTATTATCTTCTTTGTTATATAACGTAGTTACCTTTTAATAATTATATCTATAATGAATTAGTTATAACGTTGATAAGTAGGTAGGTAGGTAGGTAGGTAGGTAAGTAATTAAATATTTATATAATTACTTAAATAGTATATTATGTAAGGATTTTTCTTTGCTTGTTTTCTTTATACAGTAGTAAAGACCGTATAAGCAACCCTTTTTGATTATATATATAGTTAATTTAAAATTATCTAAAATATAATTAGGGTTGTTATAAGCATTTTCTATATTACTGGTACTAGTACTAGTAATAAAAGCAGGGGTAGCTTTAGATGTTTGAGTAGTAATATATTTGTTTAAATCTATTATAAGTAAAGGTGTAAGTATATAAGTATATAAATAAAGAAGGTAAGACTTTAAAAAACTAAAGAAGGAACGACGATATATATATATATATATAAGCTATAAAGCTTTTACTAATTGAGTATTCTAAAAGTTTCTTTAGCTTACAATAAAGATATATACAAGAATTGTTTTACTATATAACTTACTAGCCTTTAAGGTTAAACTAAGATTCAAGATTTATATAACTAATATTATAAAGTATAAACCACCCTTTTTATTATTACCTTTTTAACCTTATTTATAAAAAAATATACATGATTCTTTTTAACTAATTAGTCGACTAATTAGTTAGTTAAATTAGTCTAATTAGTTAAAGCCTTAACTAAGATTAAGACTAAATAAATTAGTACTTTATAATTCTTAAATAATACTAGACTAAATAAATAACAAATTAGTTAGTACGAATTAGTCTTAACTAATATAACAACCCTAGTTATAAAAGACTAAGGTTTTTAAGCGTTGTTATTAATACTATTTAATAGGCTTAGTTGTTTACTACTATAATCTTTAAGACCTTTAAGCGAATAAGCTAACGCTTATATAATAGTAAAGAGTTATTTGCTATTTACTTAACGTAATTAGATTTAAGTCTTTATAAACTAAATATTTCTACTATAGACAATAATCTAGCTTTACTAAACCTTAGCTAGTAACTACTATTTTATATATAACTGTTTACTAAGGTGTTTAATACTAATAAAGTAAAAGAACTACTTTTATTAGTAAACGTAAAGTACTTGATTAAGCTAGAAGATAGTATAAAGGTGCTATATAGCTTAGTATACTTACTATCTTTTACTTAGTAAAAGAAGCTTTGCTGCTTTATTAATAAGTTATTAGTAAATAAGCAGATTGCTTATAGCAATAGTCTAGCTAAAGCCTTAGTAATTTTTGTCTTAAAGAAGGATAGTACTTTATACATATACATTAACTACTAAGGTTTAAATTAAGTAACTAAGAAGAACTACTACCCTCTCTTATTAATTAGTAATCTATTAGATTGCTTAGATAGCGCAAAAGTATTCTTTAAAGTAAACATAAAAGAAGCGTACTATAGAATCTAAGTTAAGGCCTTTAATTAGTAAAAGACTACTTTTAAACAAAATATAAGCTTTTTAAGCTTTATATTATACTTTTTATATTAACTAACGTACTAGCTATGGTTTAAGGATATATCTATTATATACTAGCAAGGCTAGTTAGTAAGCATAGTCTATAAAGTATACTTAAATAATATTTTAATTTACTTTTAAATTAAGAAAGAGTATAAAAAGCACCTTTAATTGGTTTTTAAGCGGCTAAAGGCTATATAGCTATATATAAACCTTAAAAAGTATAAATTCTTTAAAAAGAAAATTAACTTCTTAAAGTTTACTATTATTATAAAAAGGCTAGCTATAAGTTTTAAGTAAGTTAAAGCTATTACTAAATAAAAGGGTTTTAAGTATATATAAAATGTTTAATCCTTTCTAAAATTTATAAACTTTTATAAACGCTTTATATTTTACTACTCTTATATTATATAAGCCTTAATAAAGTTAATAAAGATAAGCTTTAGCTTATTATATAAGTATAAAGTAGTTACTATACAACTATTTATATTAACTAAAAAGGTAAAAGTTACTTTTAAATTACTAAAGATAGTATTTATAATAGTATTAATTCTTTACTATTGCAAGAATATAAAGCTTATATAAGTAAAAATAAATGCGCTTAGTTATACTATCTTTAGTATTATCTTTTAGCTTATAAATAGTAAGTAGTAACTAGTTGCTTACTACTTATATATGCTAATAAACTATAAAATATAATAAAAAGTAAGATAGTAAAAGCTTTTAGCTATTATTAAAAGCTTAAAGTACTAGCGTTACTATTTAAAAGGTTCAAAAACCTTATTTATAGTTCTAACTAACTACTAAGCATTATAAGGCATTATTAAAGCTTTAGTAAAGAATCTTTGAAACTAAATTACTAAATAAGTATTTTACCTTTTAATATTTAACTTTAAAATTAAATACTACTTAAAGTCTACTAACCTAGTAAATAGTTTATCTTACTAACTAGACTATATAAAAGGTAATATTTTATATAATAATATACTTCTTTTACTTTTTAATAACGTATAAATTATAAACTAGTTATTAAAGCTTTTTATCCTAAAGGCTTTATTACTATTAGTATAAAAGGTATAAGTTACTACTAGCTAAAAACAGCTATTATAACCTTAGTACTCTTTTAAACTATATAATACTCTTTATAATACTTAAGGCTAAGATTAATTACTACATAACTTATTTATACAAGCTATATAAAGCTAAAAGAATAATACTTATTATTTACTAAAACAAAATACTTTATTTTATGAAGATTATGTTATTATTCTATCAATAAATAAGCTATAAATAAGGCTAATTAGTCTATACTATAACTTTTTTATAATAAGCTATATAAAAGTTTGTAAAACTATAAAACTCTTTATTAAAAATTACTACTAGCTAGATATAGCTAGAAACGTTTATATGTTTATTACTAACTATTTATTATATATAAGTAATAAAGTCTTATAGTATAAGCTATATAAATACCTTTAGTTTTTACTTATACTTATTTAGCTATTTTAGTATATTAGTATAGATTATATAACTAGTCTTAAGCTAAGCTTAAGCTTAAACGGCTATTGATATTATACTTTTTAGTAGTAGTTAATTACTATATAAAGTATAGTATATTTATTCTTACTTAAAAGATAGTTATAGCTACTAAGGTTACTTAACTTATTTATAACTATATAAAGACTAAGTTTAATATTTTAAAAGTAATTATTAGTAATAAAAAAAGCTTAATTACTAGCTAATTTTAGAAAGAACTAATATGCCTTTAAAAGGTTTAGCTAATAATATTAATAGTATACTACTTATAAATAAATAGTAGCACTAAGATTTTAAACTAAGCTTTAAAGCGTTTTTCATAAACGTTTTATAGTTACTTATAATACTAGTAAATATAAGTGTTAAGTACTATAGAATATATATATAATAACACTTACTATACTATTATAAAACGTTTCTTATTTTATATATTATATATATACTACCTTTATTTTATAAATAACTTTCTTTTTACTAAAGCTATAGTAAAAGGCGTATAAGAGTATATTAGTTAGCTATAAGCTATTAGGTAAAAGCTAAAAGTATTATAAAAAAAAGTAATATACTAATAATAAAAATGCTTATATAAGTAATGCTTATATAAAGAGGGTTTTAAAAGTAAATCTATAAGCTTATTAATAAAGTACTTAATCTTAGTTAGCTTAAAAAAGCTAAACTTAACCTTTTTATACGTTTATATTATAAAGAAGCTAAGCTTAGTTATATATTAAGTTACCTTACTTTTATAGTATACTTATTAATATAATATCTTTTATATCTTTTACTTTAAACTATAGACTACTATAATAAAAAAGAAAAGAGTTTTTATTCTTAAAATAGTAAAATCTAAAAATATTATTACTTATCTTAGTAAAGAGTTATAAACTTAGTTCTTAATAAAATAAAAAAGCTAGCTAGCTAAGTATAATACTTGAAAACTAAAAAAGCACTTAGTATATACTAGCTATAAGTTATAGTCTTACTAGAAAACTATAAAGTATACTTATAAAAAAAAAAGACTATAACGTAATACTATTAGTTAACTACTTTTACTATTTTTATATAATTATATATTATAAACTACTTATTATAGCTTTAAAGGCGCCTTTTAAAGCTATAAACTTAATCAATAAGCTACTAACTACTTATTCTTCTTCTTCTTTATAAACGTTCTTTTAACCTTTTTATTCTTTTTTTTACTAACGTTATTCTTATTTTTTTACTCTTTTTTACTACTAGGTAAGCCTTTACTAACTAGTATATAGTTTTTACTGGTTATTAACTAGCTACCTACTAGCACTCTCTTATTAAACGCTACTATACTACTATTACTAGCTACTATAACTACCTTGCTACTACTAGCTATAGTATTAAAAATAGTCTTAGCGCTTTACTAGCGCTTAGCTAAGGTTAGTAACTAGCTATAAGCTTATTACTTACTAGGCACTGCTAAAGGTAATAGCTAATAAAAGATTACTACTTAGTTAGCCTAAGCTAGCTTAACTAAGGCTACTATAGTTTATAAGATTTGCTTAAGTAGCTTTTCTACTTCTACTATATAGTAAAGTATACTATTATAGCTAGCTTAAACAGCTATAGCGTACTAGGCTAAAGTAAGCATAATATAATAAGAATTAGTATAAGTAATAAGTGAGTAATAACTTAATAATAAAGATAAAGTAACTTACTATTACTTTAAAAGTAGTAGCAACTTAAGTTTACGCTTATAATAGCGTACCTATATTTAAGAATATAAGCAGTAAAAGCTAAGCAGCCTTTACTACTTATTAAGTAAGCATTAAGGTTAGCTTTAGCTTTTACTAGTACTAGTAAAGAACGCTAAAATATAATATAGTCTATTATACTATCTTAAAACGTTTATACTAAAAGCGCTAGTTAGTTACTAAAAGCTTTAATTTATCTTTTTATAAGGCGTAGTTAAGACTTTTAGCTACTACTATTAAGGCTATTACTCTTCAAGCAATTATATAGTAATTACTTAGTACTCTAATAATATTATTAGCTATTATTTATTAAAGTAGTAATTTATTTATACTAGCTAAAAACTTTTATATATATTAAGCTAAGCCTTTAAGCTTATTAAAGAGCTATTACTTAGTAATTAGCTACTAGTATATATAAATTAATAAATATACTTACTAGTAAGTATAATATAATATTAGCTATATAATTAGTATAGTAAATTAATATAGTACGCTAAGTTTTTTAGCATAGCTATATATAAGAATTTATAGTAAACGTTTAAATAAGCCTTAAGGATAAAGTTTAAGTATGAAGCTTACTATAAGGTTAGCTATTACATAGTGAATACTATACTAGTAAAAACGTACGCTTTTAAAATATAGTATATAAATTAAAAAAAGGTATTTTATAAAGTCTATATTTATTAAAAAGTTTATTAGACTTAAAAGCAGCTTTAATTAAATATTACTTATAAGTAAATGTTAGCTAGCTATTATATAAAAGTATGAACTACTATATTATCTTACTATATAAGTAAGATTAAAGAAAAAAAGCTAAAAAAGTAAAAGTAGTCTTATAATTATAAACAAATTTATTTTAAATTATAAAATATAATTACTTTTTTATACCTTAAGGTAATAAAAAATCTATATTATTAACTGTTTAAATATATTTTAAGAACTTACTTAACCTTACTTTAATAGTAAGGTAAAAAAACGTTTTAAAAATAAATAAAAAAACATCTTAGTAATAAACTACCTTTATTATTTAGTAAAAAATAGTTTCATAGTTAGTAAGTAATAAATAGCTGCTAGTGCCTTTATCTTACTTTACTAGTAGTTAAAAGTCTTAATCTTTACGCTACTATTTTTAGTTAACGTATACTATACTTTCATATACCTAGTATCTAAGGCTAGCTTTTTTATAATACCTATTAGTAGCAACTTAAGCGTTTCTTAACTAAGATTTAAGCTACACGCCTCTTAAAAATATTTGATAAATAAAATAACCCTTATATTAAGCAAGATCTAGCGTTTACTACTACTATAAACTAAGTAGTATATATACGCTTTCATATTACTTAAATATAATTATACTAGCAAGCAGTCTGCAACTGCTTAGCAATAGCTAATAACTTAAAGCACTTAACTCTTTTTCTTAACTTTATAAAAAAAGGGTTTTTAATAAGCAAGTAGCTGCCGCGTATACAACTTTTGGCTAATAAAGGCATTACTTGAGAAAAAGAGAGATAGTATAAGAGTATTCTATATACGCGTCCTTATACACTAGTTTAGTAACTAGTTACTTACTAAGCGTTAAACTTAATAAACTATCTTAACACGTTATATAAGACTAATATAGCTATGCTATGCCTTACTAGGGTTGTGCTATGCATCTTCTAGTTTTGTATAAATTAACTAGCAAGCCTTTGCCTACTAGTCTTTTATAGTTTGTTAAGTTAAAGTTTTAATATAATAATAAAAACACGTTTTAAGCTTTTATAACTACGCATTATACATAAACTATTATATTCTTTAACTTTTATTAATAAGAAGTAATGTTTAATTATAATGTAGCTACTTTATAAGAGGTACGCGAACTTTTAGCAGCAAAAGACTTACTAATACTACCTTTTATACTAATACATAGTAGTTATACCTTATATATAAGTTAAAAGGCACTTTTACCTTATTTATTAAATTAGATATAAGACTAGTATAAGTGCTATTAAATAATACCTTACTAACTAAAACACCTTTATAAAGTAATAAATATACTTATATTATATAAACATTAAAGATATTAATTAATGTTATAGCTATAAAAGCTATAAAACTATTTTTCAGTAATTGCTACTAAGATAATAAGCTATCATAATATAGTATTAAAAAACTTACTATTAGTATTACTATAACTAAGATAAAAAAGTAGTTAGTAATAATAAAGAACACTTATAATACTAATATATATCAATATATATATTAATATAAAAAATTATTTAAGTAAGTAGTTAACTAGCTATTAAACTAGTAGTTAACTAGTAAAAGTATTATAACTATTTTTATACTAGTAAGCCTTTAGTTATATACTTTATATAAGACTATTTTATTATATTTACTTATTAAAAGTACTTAAACCTTAAAGTTTAAATATATCATATTTATAAAGAAAGTTAAATATTATAGTAAAGTAGTAAGTTACTATTATTATATTAGTATAAGTAAGATTACTTATAATAAAAGATTAGTAACCTTTTAAATAAAGCTAGTAATATTGCTTAAAATTACTAGTAAGAGCTTAATAACTACTTAGTAAAGTAGTACTAAAGTAAAACTAGTAAGGTTAATAAAGAAGCCTTATTCTTTGATAACCTTACTAGTATAGCTAACTAAAGATAAAATCTTTTACTACTATACCTTAGCTAAGGCATAAATACTTAGTAATTATTAAGTCTTTATTATTACTAACTTAAACTTTTATACTAACTTAAGTATAATTAACTTAAAGGTTATTCAATAATTAGGTTTAAAGCTATTTTAGTAGTACTTAAACTTAAACTTAGTCTTTATTAATAAGAAAGCATTATAAGCCTATAGCTTATATAAGCTAACTATTATATTAACTAAAAATAAAGTCTTTTATATATTAATATAAGTCTTTATAGCTATTTATAAATAAGCTTTAACTATAAAAATATTATTTTGAGTTATTAAAAGCTAAGGTTTTTAAGCGTTATTATTAATACTATCTAATAAGCTTAGTTATTTACTATTATAGTCTTTAAATCTTTTAAGTAAATAAGCTAATAATTATATAATAATAAAAAGTAATTTACTATTTACTTAATATAGCTAGACTTAAGCTTATATAAACTAAATATTCTTACTATAAATAATAACCTTACTTTGCTAAACTTTAGCTAGTAACTATTATTTTTATATATAATTGTTTACTAAGGTTTTTAATACTAATAAAGTAAAGAAACTACCCATATTAATGAATATAAAGTACTTGATTAAATTGAAAGATACTATAAAGATACTATATAGCTTACTATACTTACTATTCTTCACTTAATAAAAAAAGCTTTACTACTTTATTAATAAGGTATTAGCAAGTAAATAGCTTGCTTATATTAATAGCTTAGCTAAGGCTTTAGCAATCTTTATCTTAAAAAAATATAGTACTTTATATATATATATTAACTACTAAAGCTTAAACTAAAGAACTAAAAAAACTATTACTCTTTATTACTAATTAGTAAGCTATTAAATTGCTTAGATAATACTAAGGTATTCTTTAAAGTAAATATAAAAAAAGTATACTATAAGATTTACGTAAAAGTATAAAGGTTTATATATAATATATAATTATAAAGGCTTAAACGTGCTTGTATTATTATATTAAAACTTTAACTTAATAAACTATAAAAGACTAGTAAGTAAAAGCCTACTATTTAATTTATATATAAATAAAAGGGGTGTAATAGTGTAACCTTAAGCAAGTATAGTATAGCTAAGTAGCTATGCTTTGCCTTATTTATATATTAAGATAGTTTATTAAGTTTAATATTTAGTAAGTAGTAAGTTGCTAAACTAGTATATAAGGTAAGTATATAAAATACTTTTATACTATTCTTTCTTTTTTTAAAGTAACGCTTTTATTAGTAAAAGGTATACATATAGTAGTTACTTACTTATTAAAACCCTTTTTTAGTAAAGTTAAGAAAAAGAGTTAAGTATGCTAGGTTATTAGCTATTGCTAAATAGTTATAAACTACTTACTATATTTTTATATTTTTATATTATAAAAGTATATATATACTACTTAAGATATAGTAGAAGTAATTACTAGATTTAGCTAAGTATAAAGGCTGTCCTTTAAAGGCACAGTTAAAAGGTATAACGCTTAAATCTTAGTTATAAAACACTTACGTTGCTATTAATAAGGTATTATAAAGGAGTAGCCTTAAATAATAGCTATATAAGAGTATGAAGTATGCTAATTAAAAGTAGTAGCGTATAGTTAAGGTTTTTTAACTAATAATAAAGGTAAAATAAAAGTAGTAATAGCTGTTTATTACTTACTAATTATAAGACTATTATTAACTAATTAGTAAAGATAGTTTACTACTAAGATATTTTATTATTAAACTATTAAATAATATAGTACGCGCTTAACTAAAAATAATAAAGTAAGGCTAAGGTACTTAACTTATAGTAAAGGTAAGTAAAGGTAGTAATAGTTATTTATTACCTACTAACTATAAAACTATTATTAACTAGTTAATAAAGATAGTTTACTATTAAGATATTCTTTTACTTATTTTTTAGCTAAAGTAGTATACGCTAACTAAAAATAGTTATATAAAGTTAAAGTTTTCAACTAATAATAAGGTAAGATAAAGATAATAATAGCTATTTATTACTTACTAATTATAAAACTATTATTAACTAATCAATAAAGGTAGTTTATTACTAAGACATATTTTTATTTGAATTTTAAACGTTTTTTACTTTATTATCAAAGTAAAGTTAATAAGTTTTTAAAATATATTTAAACGTTTAGTTTTATAGTCGTTTTATTACCTTAAAGCTTAAAAAGATTGAATAATTCTTATAATTTAAGTCTAAAGGTATTCTATATATACGTCCTTACACACTTGTTTAGCAACTAGTTGCTTCTTAAGCGTTAAACTTAATAAACTATCTTGATATATTATATAAGACTAGCATAGCTACTTAGCTATACTACGCTCTACTAAGGTTACGCTGTACTATATCTTCTAGTTATATATAAATTAGCTAGTAGGCCGTTGCTTACTAGTCTACTATAGCTTATTAAGTTAAAGTCTTAATATAATACTATAAACACGTTTAAGCCTTTATAACTATATATTATACACTAACTTTTATATTTTTTAACTTCTTTTCTATAAGGAGTGATGTTCAATTATAAGGCAGCTACTTTACAATTTATATGCAAACTATTAGAAGTAAAGAACGTGCTAATGCTACCCTTTACGCTAATGCACAGCAGCTATACTTTATATATAACGTCTATAGGCACTCTAACTTTATGTATTAAATTAGATATAAGACTAGTATACGTGCTACTTAATAATACCTTACTAGCTAATAGGCAGCTATAAAGTAATAAATATACTTATATTATATAAACGCTAAAGGTACTAACTAATGTTATAGTTATAAGGGCTATAAGGCTATTGCTTAGTAATTACTACTGTAATAATAAGCTACTATAATATAGTATTAAAAAGCTAAAAATTAGTATTACTACTACTAAGATAAAAGAGTAGTTAGTAATAATAAAGAATGCTTATAATATTAATATATATAGTAATGTGTTAAAAGATATAAAGATTATTTAAGTAAGTAGTTAGCTAACTACTAAGCTAGTAGCTAACTAGTAAAAGTATTATATTTACCTTTATACTAGTAAGCTCTTAGTTATACACTTTATATAAATATACTTTATTATATTTATTTATTAAGAATACTTAAACCTTTAAATTTTAAATATACTATATTTATAAAAAAAGCCAAATGCTTTAATAAAGTAGTAAGTTGCTAATTATATACTAGTAAAAGTAGGATTACGTATAATATAAGATTATTAATACTTTTAACTAAGTAAGTAAGGTTACTTAAAAGTACTAGTAAAAGCTAAATAACTACTTAATAAAATAGTACTAAAATAAGACTATTAATAAATCTTTTAGTATAGTAATACAGATTATAAATACTTATAAAAAGTATTAGTTTTAAAGCTAAAAGTAAAAAAAAGATAGAATAACTAAAAGTAAGTAGTTATAGTTAATAGTATACTAGCTAGTAAGCTAATAAAGAAATAGTATTATAATAATAATAAAATAAAAAACTATAGTTTTATAAAAAGCAACTAAATCTTATAACTAGTTACTAGCTAAAGTTAGTTTACTTCTTAACTTACTATTATTAGTGGTTTAAATAATATTAACGTTATATTAAAATGCTATAATTATAGTAAAAGTAAGTATATCTTTTAAGAGTACTTTAAGCTTAAAACTTATATATAAGTTAAGGAGCTTTAAGTAAAACTAAAAAAATAGTCTTTAAAAGCTTAATAACTAAAAAGCAACTTACTTTAACTAGGAAAACTAGTAAAGTTAGTAAAGAAGCTTTATCTTTTATTAACCTTACTAGAATAGCTAATTAAGACTATAATTCTTTACTATTATACCTTAGCTAAGGCATAAATGCTTAGCAATTGCTAGGCTACTATAATTATAAACCTAGATTTTTATACTAACTTAAATATAGTTAACCTAAAGGTTGTTTAATAGCTTAGTTTAAAGCTACTTTAGTAATACTTGAACTTAAACTTAGTCTGTATTAATAAAAAAGCACTATAGGCTTATAGCTTATATAAGTTAACTGTTATACTAATAAAGAATAAAGTCTTTTACGTATTAATGTAAGTCTTTATAGCTATTTGCTAAATAAGCCTTAACTATAAAAATATTATTTTAAGTTATAAAAGACTAAGGTTTTTAAGCGTTATTATTAATACTATACAATAAGCTTAGTTATTTACCATTATAGTTTTTAAAACCTTTAAGTAAATAAGCTAACGCTTATGATAGTAAAGAGTTGTTTACTATCTACTTAATATAGTTAAATTTAAGTCTTTATAAACTAGACATTCTTACTATAGATAATAATTTAACTTTACTAAACCTTAGCTAGTAACTACTATTCTATATACAACTGTTTACTAAAGTGTTTATTACTAGTAAAGTAAAGAAACTACCTTTATTAATAGACGTAAAGCACTTAATTCAGCTAGAAGATAGCGTAAAGGTGCTATATAGCCTACTATACTTACTATCTTTTACTTAGTAAAAAATGCTTTATTGCTTTATTAATAAGTTATTAGTAAATAAGCAAGTTACTTATAGTAATAGTCTAGCTTAAGCCTTAATAATTTTTATTCTAAAGAAAAATAGTACTTTATATATATACGTTAACTACAAAGTCTAAACTAAGTTACTAAGAAAGACTACTACCCTTTCTTATTAATTAGTAAGCTATCAAATCACTTAAAAAGCATAAAAGTATTCTTTAAGGTAAATATAAAGAAAGCGTATTATAAGATTTGAGTTTATAAGCTAATTATTAATTAACTACTTTTACTAATTCTTACACTATTGTATACTATAAACTACTTATTCTAGCTTTAAAGGCGCCTCTTAAAGCTATAAACCTAAAAAATATTATATTAGTAAGCTATTACTTAGCTACTAGCTACTTATTACTATTTTTTTTATAAACGTTCTCTCTACCCTCTTATCTCTTTCTTTACTAACGTTTTTCTTATCTTCTTTTTTACTACTAAGTAAGCCTTTACTAACTAGTATATAGTTACTACTAGCTACTAACTAGCTGCCTACTAGCGCGCTCTTACTAGATATAGCCGTACTACTACTACTAGCTGCCGTAACTACCTTACTACTATTAGCTATAGCACTAAGAATAGTTTTAGCGCTTTACTAGCGCTAAGCTAAGGTTAGTAACTAAGTGTAAGCTTATTACTTACTAAGCGCTACTAAAAGTAACGGCTAAAGAAAGACTACTACTTAGTTAGTTTAAGCTAGCTTAACTAAGGCTACTATAGTTTATAAAATTTGCTTAGGTAGCCTCTCTACTTTTATAGTATAGTAAAGCATACTATTATTAAGCGCTTAAAGGCTATAAAGCTATATTTAAACTTAGCTAAGTGCAAGTTCTTTAAAAAGGAAATTACCTTCTTAAGTTTTATTATTACTACTAAAAGGTTAGCTATAAACCTAGACTAAGTTATAGCTATTATAAACTAGAAGGCCTTTAAGTACGTATAAAACGCTTAATCCTTCTTAGGATTTACAAACTTTTATAGACGTTTTATCTTTTACTACTTATATATTATGCAAGCCCTAACAAAGTTAACTAAAACTAGCCCTAACTAGCTATATAAGCGTAAAGCTGTTGCTACGCAACCTTTTATATAAACTAAGAAGGTAAGGGTTGCTTTTAAATTGCTAAAGATAGCATTTATAATAGTAATAATCCTCTACTACTATAATAATATAAAGTCTACTTAAGTAGAAACAGATGCGTTAAGTTACGCTATCTTTAGCATTATATCTTAGTTAGTAAACGGCAAGTAGCAACCGGTTATATACTACTTATAAAAGCTAATAGACTATAAGATATAATAAAGAGTAGGTTAATAAAAGCTCTTAGCGATTATTAAAAGTTTAAAGTACTAGCGCTACTATTTAAAAGGTCTAAAGAACTTATTTATAGTATTAACTAATTATTAAGCGCTAAAGAGCGTTGTTAAAGCATTAGTAAAGAATCTTTAAAATAAAATTACTAAGTAAGTATTTTACCTTTTAGTATTTAACTTTAAAATTAAGTACTACCTAAAGGCTACTAACTTAGCTAATAAGCTATTCTACTAACTAAACTATATATAAGGTAATATTATATATGATAACATACTTTTCTTACTTTTTAGTAAGCTATAAATTATAGACTAGTTATTAAGGCTTTTTAAGCTTAAAGCTTTATTACTATTAGTATAAAAGGCATAAGTTGCTACTAGCTAAGAGTAGCTATTATAACCTTAGTACTCTTTTAAACTTTATAATGCTATATATAAGGTTTAAGGTAAAAACTAATTACTAGACAACTTATATATAAAGGCTAAATAAAGCTAAGAGAATAACTCTTACTATTTAATAAATAATAATACTTTATTCTATAAGAATCATATTATTATTTCTTTAGTAAATAAACTATAAGAAAAGCTAATTAGCCTATACTACAACTTCTTTATAGCTAGCTATTTAAAGGTTTATAAGACTATAGAACTTTTTACTAGAAAATACTACTAGCTTAATATAGCTATAAACTTTTGCGCGTTTACTGCTAACTACTTATTATATATAAGCAATAAGGTTTTATAGTATAAGCTATATAAATACCTTTAGTCTCTCTTAATGCTTATTTAACTATTCTTGCATATTAGTATAAACTTTATAACTAGCCTTAGTTTTAGTTTAAGTTTAAATAGCTACTTATATAACGCTGTCTTAGCAATAGTTAACTACTATATAAAGTATAGTATGTTTATTTTTACTTAAAAAAAAATTATAGCTAGTAAGGTTGCTTAACTTATTTATAACTACGTAAAGACTAAGTTTAGTATTTTAAAGGTAATTATTAATAATAAAGATAGTTTATTTACTAGCTACTTTTAATAAAAACTAATAAGCCTTTAAAGAGTTTAGCTAATAATGTTTATAGTATACTACTTTTAAATAGATAGTAGTATAAAGATTTTAAACTAAACTTTAAAGTAATATTTATAAACGTTTTATAGTTGCTTATAATATTAGCAAATATAAGTATTAAGTACTATAAAGTTTGTGTATAATAACGCTTACTATATTATAATAAGCATGTTTTTATTTTATACGTTATGCGTATACTACCTTCACTTTATAAACAATTTACTTTTTACTAAAGTGACGGTTAAAAGCATATAAAAGTATATTAGTTAGCTATAAGCTATTAAGCAAAAGCTAGAAGTATTATAAGAAAAAGTAAGTTACTAATAAAAGAAGGGCTATAATAAACAACGCTTATATAAAAAATTCATTAAAGATAAATTTATAAGTTTATTAATAAAGTACCTAGTAGGCTTAAAAAAGCTTAACTTAACCTTTTTGCGCGTTTATATTATAAAGAAGCTAGAGCTAGTTATATATAAAGTTGCCTTACTATTATAGTATGCTTACTAATATAATGTCTTTTATGTCTTTTACTTAAAACTATAGACTACTATAGTAAAGAAGAGGAAAGAACTTTTATTTTTAAAAAGAATAAAAAACTAAAAAGAATAAATATAAGGTTAAAGAAATTATTACTTACTTTAGTAAAGAGTTATAAAATAAGTTTTTAATAAGATAAAAAGGCTAGCTAGCTAAGTATAATACTTAAGAATTAAAAAGGTATTTAGCATATACTAGCTATAAATTATAGTCTTACTAAAAGACTATAAAATATACTTATAAGAAATAAAAAAGACTATAAAATAATAGCTAGCTATATATAAGCTAACTATTAAATAGTTACTTTTTTATTTTATATAAGTATATACCATAAACTAACTATTTAATTTATAGAGTACTTTTTTGAGCTATAAACTTAAAACTTAAGATTAGCTAGCTATTACTTAGCTACTAGCTACTTATTATTATTTTTCTTTATAAATAACCTTTTTTTTATTATTATTATTATATTTATTCCTTACTACCTTTTTACTTTTAAATAAGCTTTACTAGCTAGTATAACTATCTTACTTTAAAGAAATAGCTTATTTATATATATATAAAACTACTAGATATACTTAGCTAAGCCTTTAAGCTTTTTAAAGAGCTATTAGTTAGTAGTTGCTTATTACTATATAAGAGTTAATATACTTATAAGAAAGTATAATATATTATTAGTTTTATAACTAAAGTAAACGCTTTTAAGTTTTTTTAGATTATTATATATAAAAACTTATAGTAAATAATTAAATATACTTTAGTATATAGTTAAAGTATAAAAACTATTTTAATAAGCTAGCTATTACTTAGTAAACATTATATAATTAAAAACCTACGTTATTAAAGAATAGTATATACGCTTATACTAAGTGTTTTATAAGATTTACGTTTATTAAGAAGTTTATAAAAACTTAAAAGTAACTTTAGTTTACTATTATTTTATAAATAATTATTAGCTAGTTGCTACCTTATTATATAGACAGTTATATTAATTATTACTAAGTAAGATTAAAAAAAAGGCTAAAGAAGTAAGAGTAGTCTTATAAAATTAAGTAAAAAAAAATTTAAATTATAAATTTTTTTAAGGTAATAAAAAGACTATAAAACTAGACGTTTAAATACATTTTAAAAACTTATCAACCTTACTTTAATAGTAAGGTAAAACCCGTTTATGATTTTTTTTAATAGTAAACTACCTTTATTAACTAGTTAATAATAGTTTTATAATTAGTAAGTAATAAATAGCTATTACTACCTTTATTTTGCCTTACTATTAGTTAAAGATCTTAACTATATACAGCTATTTTTAGTTAGCGTATACTACCTTATTTAAAAAATAAGCAAAAGAATATCTTAGTAGTAAACTGCCTTTATTAACTAGTTAATAATAGTCTTATAATTAGTAAGTAATAAGTAACTATTACTACTTTTACTTACCTTACTATAAGTTAAACACTTAAGCTTTATTCTATTGTTTTAAGTTAAGCGCGTACTATATTATTTAACTATTAAATAATAAAATATCTTAATAGTAAACTTACCTTTACTAATTAGTTAATAACAGTCTTATAATTAGTAAGTAATAGTTAGCTATTACTATTTTTATTCTACCTTTATTAAGAGTTAAAAACTTTAACTATACGCTACTACTTTTAGTTATCATACCTTATACTCTTATGCAGCTATTATCTTAGAGTGCTTCTTTTTATAACATCTTTCTTAGTAGCAACTTAAGTATTCTATAACTAAGATTTAATCGTTACGCCTTTTAAGAAGCGCCTTTATAAGATAGCCTTTACGCTTAATTAGATTTAGCAATTACTTTTGCTATAATTTAAGTAATACGTATACGCTTTTATAATTTAAAAATATACTTATATAGCAAGTAGTTTATAACTATTTAGTAATAGCTAATAACCTAGCGTACTTAACTCTTTTTTCTAATTTTACTAAAGAAGGGTTTTTAATAAGCAAGTAGCTGCTGCGTATATACCTTTTACTAATAAAGGCGTTATTTTAAAAGAAAAGGAATAGTATAAGAGTATTTTATGTACGTACTCTACGCACTAGTTTATCAACCTACTGCTTATTAAGCGAGTTATAAATAAGTTAAGCAACCTTAACAGCTATAACTATCTTTTAATATAAAGGTTTATATATAATATATAGTTATAAAAGCTTAAATCTACTTATACTATTATATTAAAACTTTAACTTAACAAACTATAAAAGACTAGGAAGCAAAAGCTTACTATATAATCTATATATAAATAAAGAGTATATAATAGCATAACCTTAAGCAAGTATAGTATAGCTAAGTAGCTATACTTTACTCTATTTATATATTAAAACAGTTTATTAAGTTTAACGCTTAATAAGTAGTAAGTTGCTAAAATAGTATATAAGGCATATATATAGAATACCCTTATACTATCCCTCTTCTTCTAAAGTAATGCTTTTATTCGTAAAAGGTGTATATATAGCAGCTACTTACTTATTAAAAAACCTTCTTTAGTAAAGTTAAGAAAAAGAGTTAAGTACGCTAGGTTATTAGCTATTGCTGAATAGTTGTAGACCGCTTGCTATACAACTATACTCTTATATTATAAAAGCGCATACATACTGCTTAAAACATAGCAAAAGTAATTATTAGCTTTAATTAAGCATAAAGGTTTATAAAGGCGCTTCTTAAGAGGTATAATAATTAGATTCTAGTTATAAAATACTTAAGTTACTACTAATAAAGGTATTATAAAAAGAAGCACCTTTAAATAATAGCTATATAAAAGTATAAAGTGCGCTAACTAAAAGTAATAGTATATAGTTAAGGTTTTTAACTCTTAGTAAAGGTAGGATAAAGATAGCAATGGCTAATTATTACCTACTAAAACATTCTCTTATTTAATAGTTAATTAATATAGTGCGCGCCTAACTAAAAACAGCAAAATAAGGCTAAGATGTTTAACTTATAGTAAGGTAGGTAAAGGTAGTAATAACTATTTATTAATTACTAATTTTAAGACTATTATTAACTAGTTAATAAAAGCAGTTTACTACTAAGATATTCTTTTGCTTATTTTTTAAATAAGGTACTATACGCTAACTGAAAACAGCTATATAAAGTTAAGGTCTTTAACTAATAGTAAGGTAGAATAAAAGTAATAATAGCTATTTATTGCTTACTAGTTATAAAACTAATATTAACTAATTAATAAAGGTAGTTTACTACTAAAAGCATACTTAAACATTTACTATAAGTTTTTATATATAGTAATCTTAAAAAACTTAAGGTATTACTTTAGTTAGAAAACTAATAATATATTATACCTTTTTATAAGTATATTAACTCTTATATACTAGTAGGCAACTACTAACTAATAGCTTTTTAAAAAGCTTAATAGCTTAGCTAAGTATATTTAATATTTTATATAAATATAAATAAGCTATCTCTTTAAAGTAAAATAGTTAATAGTATTATAGCAACGCTAGTAAATTATATAGCAATAGTAGTTACTAGTACTAATAGTAGTAACTAAAAAGCTTAGCTATACTTTATAAAAAGATAAACTAAATTTACTAGTAACTAACTAGCAATCTTATTATAAACGCTTTAAGATAGTATAATAAGCTACGCTATAGCTTAGTATTCTTTACTAGTTTTAGTAAAAGCTAAAGCTAGCTTTAATAGCTGCCTAGTAGTTAGTAAAGATCTTTTAGCTTTTACTACTTATATTTTTAAACGCTAGCATACTCTTTCAAGCGTAAACTTAAGTTGCTACTACTTTAAAAGTAATAGTAAGTTTTTTTAGCTTTATTGCTAAGTTGTTACTAGCTTATTACTTAAGCTAATTTTTATTTTATTATACTATTTATAAAATAATATAATATAGCTATTAAAGCTAGCTGCGCTAATACGCATTATTTTATATTAAAGGTAAAAGATTTGTTTAAATACGTTTTATAAACTATAAAGGCCTTAGCTATAAGCTTATAACGCTTTCTTATTAATAAAGACTAAGTTTAAGTTAAAGTACTACTAAAGTAGCTTTAAACTTAACTATTAAACAACCATTAAGTTTATTATATTCAAGTTAATATAAGAGTTGAAGTTAATAATAATAGCAACTTAATGATTACTAAGCATCTATACCTTAGCTAAAGCGTAGTAGTAAAGAATTGTATTCTTAGTTAGCCATAATAGTAATGTTAATAAAGAATAAGGCTTTTTTATTAATTTTACTAGTTTTTTTAGTTAAAGTAGGTTGCCTTTTTATTATTAAGCTTTTAAAGACTATCTTTTAGTTTTACTTAAAGCTTTTTAACTTATATATAAGTTTTAAGCTTAGAGTACTTTTAAAGATATACTTACTCTTTTTATAATTTTAATACTTTAATATAGTACTAATATTATTTATACTATTAAAGTTAGCTAGTTAAAACGTAAATAGCTCCTAGCTAGCAGCTAGTTACTAAGGTTAGCTACTTTTTATAAAAAAGTAAGTTTTAGTTTTATTATTATTATAACGTTATTTCTTTACTAGCTTACTAGCTAGTATACTATTAACTATAATAGTTTATTTTTAAATGTTTTACTTTCTTTTTTCTTTTTAGCCTTAAAACTAATACTCTTTATAAGCATTTATAATCTTTATTATTATACTTATTATACTAAAAATCTCATTAATAGTCTTACTTTAGTACTTCTTTATTAAATAGTTATTAAGCTTTTACTAGTATCTTTAAGTAATTTTACTAGCCTTATTTAAAAGATTATTAATCTCTTATTCTAAGTAATCTTACTTTTACTAATATAATAGTAGTAACTTACTACCTTACTATAGTATTTAACTTTTCTCATAAATATAGTATTTAGAATTTAAAGTTTAAATATTCTTAATAAATAAATATAATAAAGTAGTTTTATATAAGGCATATAACTAAAAACATACTAGTATAAAGATAGTTATAATACGTTTACTAGTTAGCTACTAGTTTAATAGCTAGTTAGCTACTTACTTAAATTATTTTTATATCTTTTAATACGTTAATATATACATTAGTATTATAAGCATCTTTTATTATTATTAACTACTCTTTAGTCTTAATAGTAGTAGTACTAATAGTAAGCTTTTTAATACTATATTATAATAGCTTATTATCTTAGTAATAATTACTAAGTAGTAGTTTTATAGCCCTTATAGCTATAATATAAGTTAGTACTTTTAGCGTTTATATAATATAAGTATATTTATTACTTTATAGTAAGTTTTTAGTTAGTAAAGTATTATTTAATAGCACTTATACTAGTCTTATATCTAATTTAATAAATAATGTAAAGGTGCCTTCTAATCTTATATATAAAGTATAGCTGCCGCACATTAGTATAAAAGGTAGTATTAGTACGTCTTTTACTACTAAGAGCTTATATACTTCTTATAAAGTAGCTGCCTTATAATTAAACATTACTCCTTATAAAATAAAAGTTAAAGAATATAGGAGTTTATGTATAATATATAGTTATAAAGGCTTAAACATACTTATACTATTATATTAAGACTTTAACTTAATAAACTATAAGAGACTAGTAGGCAAGAGCCTACTATCTAATTTATACGTAAATAAAGGGTGCGCGATAGCGTAACCTTAAGTAGGTAAAGCATAGCTAAGTAGCTATGCTTTGCCTTGTTTATATGTTAAGATAGTTTATTAAGTCTAATGCTTAGTAAGCGGTAGGTCGCTAAACCGGTGCGTAGGGCACGTGCGTAAAATACTCTTATAGTATATTTATTACTTTATAAAGGCTTTTTAGTTAGTAAAGTATTATTTAATAACACTAATACTAGTCTTATATTTAATTTAATAAGTAAAGTAAAGGTGCCTTTTTTTTTATATATAAAGTATAGCTATTATATATTAGCGTAAAAGGTAATATTAGTATATCTTTTATTATTAAAAGCTTATATACCTTTTATAAAGTAGCTGCTTTATAATTAAACATTACTTCTTATAAAATAAAAGTTAAAGAATATAAAGGTTTATATACAACATATAGTTATAAAGGCTTAAACGTATTTATACTATTATATTAAGACTTTAACTTAACAAACTATAAAAGACTAGTAGGTAAGAGCTTGCTGTTTGATTTATACGTAAATAGAAGGTGCGTAATAGCGCAACCTTAAGTAGGTATAGCATAGCAAAGTGGCTATGCTCTGCTTTTTTTATATATTAAGATAGTTTGTTAAGTTTAACGCTTTGTAAGCGGTGGGTTGCTAAACCGACCCGGTGCGTAGGGCAAGTGCGTAGAATACCTTTATATAACTTTAGTGTTGTTTATTAAAAATATTCTTGCTTGTTCTATAATTGTAACTTCTTTATTAGCTATAACGGTAGATATTCTTAGTATTGTTTAGGCTATTTAATAACTTTAATATACTATAGAAAGATCCTTTGACTGTCTTTTTACCTAGGCTTGAAAAGCAGTCTTACATCTAAGAATAATTGCAACTTAGGTTGTTCTAGATAATATATCTATAGACCTTAATTAATCCCTTTATAGATTAACTGTTTTTCCTCTTTAAACTAGCCTCTTAGACTCTTTAAATGCTTTGATAGACTTTTAAAATTTGCGTGCGTAATAACTAGCATTTGTAAATAAAATAAAATAAATGTGTTAGATTATGTAAGTGATCTAAGGAGGGGCTTATTTCTAGTCTGCTGCTAATTACTAGCAGGATTATTAGCTATTAGCGAGTATTGCCTAGACTCTACTATTGCTGCGCCGCATCTAGCTGCAAGACTTCTAGTAGTCCTAAGTCGCCTTTGTGCGGTCTTAATAGATAAGTAGACGGTAGCCATTTAATGCCGCATAATTGTAAATAGCTTTATTGGCCTCTTTAAACATCTAATAGGTTGAAGTAGGTAGGGCAGGGCTATAAAGTAATGCCATTTTAATGCTGTTAGTATTGGTTTTGTTTTTGTTGTTGTTGGTTAAAATCTTATAATCATTTTCAGCACAATACTCCGTACTCTTCAGAGTATCGAGTAAATAGGGTGGGTGGCTGGACAATACTGTCCGGAAAGTACCCGCTAATAGCGGAGGTTTCTTTGTATTTCAATGTGTCTTTTGTACTATCTTGTCGCTCTTGTACACGAATTTTTCGGGTTAGCATTAGGGGGGGTTAAGCAAATCGTAGGGGGAATATAAGCCGTCCCTTATCAAACTTTTTACTATTCACATTTACGTGTATTTTTGTTTCCCCCAAAACTAGTTTAACTTTTAAGTCCATCTATGTTCCAACCGCTCTCTTCCACCGTAGGCATGCTAAAATGCGCAGCCTTAGATAGGATAGATATTACAATTTAAGGCACACGCCGCACAAAGCAGAGGGACGAAAAACCCCGCATGCAAAGCCAGACCACTACCAGTACACCTCGCCAAAGGCCGTATCTTAACAGTCTATTTAAAGGAGCATGCGCCGAGGGTCCTCAATGTACTCCTTCACCTTGACCAGAAATTGGACGGCTTCCCGTCCATCAAGCAACCGGTGGTCGTACGTCAAAGCAAGGTACATCATAGGGCGGGCCTCAACCTTGCCGTTCACAACGGTTGCGCGCTCCTTGATAGAGTGCAGACCAAGGACAGCCGTCTGTGGGAGGTTGATGATTGGGGTTCCCATGAGCGAGCCGAACACACCGCCGTTGCTGATAGTGAAGGTGCCGCCGGCCATATCCTCAATCGTCAGCTTGCCGTCGCGAGCCTGGTATCACCAAATGTTAGCGAGTCAGAAACACAAAGTTCTATCTATGGTGCCGCGCTCCAGATGTGCTTGCCTTCTTGCCCAGCTCGGCAATGGACCGTTCAATCGCGATCAGATCCATCGACTCGGCATTGCGAACAATTGGGGTTACCAGGCCCTTCTCGGTGGCCACAGCCACGCTCAGATCAACGTAGTCGCGGTACACGATGGTGTCGCCACCGTTCGGACCCTCGATAGAGGCGTTGACAGCCGGGATGTCGCGCATTGCCAGCACACTGGCGCGGGTAAATGCGCTCATGAAGCCGAGTTTAACGCCCGTGCTCTTGAGCACGTCGTCCTTGTACAGCTTGCGGAACTCCATTAGAGACGACATGTCGACTTCGTTGAACGTCGTCAAGGAAGCAGCCGTGTTTTGAGACTGCTTGAGCCTCTCGGCAATCCGGAGACGCATACGGTTCATCTTAACCTACACGCACACCCTCCAATTAGCAAGCAGTCACAATAGTCGCTCCAATCCTAAACATCGCCCGAAAACGCTTACGCGACGCTCCTCGCGGCTTCCAAGCACAGCCGGAGCTGCGGCAGACTCGGCAATAGCCTTTTTCGGTGCCGGGGTCGGGGCCGGTGCGCTCTTCTCGGGCGCAGCCTGTTTTGGCGGCGCAGGCTTGCTGTCCTCCTTCGGGGCTTCCGGTTTTGACTCGGCGGCAGGCGCGAGTGTAGACGATGCCTCCTGGGCCTCAGCAGCTGCTGCCTTTTCGGGGGCGACGCCACCGGTTTCAATCACAATCAGGTTCTGGCCAACTGTAACGGTGTCCTCCTCGCTGGCAAGGATCTCCTTGATGACACCAGCTTCTGGCGCAGTCACAGAAACATCAATCTAGACAGACACAGTCTTGTTAAAACGACAAATCCTTGCAGCTGCCATCCATCCATCCAGTCTGGTCAGCCGAGGTAGTACGAACGCACCTTGTCTGTCTCGATCGTTGCTATCTCCTCGTCTTGCTCGACCTGCTCGCCAACCTTTTTGGCGATCTGGGAGAGCGTTCCCTCGGTGATGGACTCGGCCATCTGGGGAACCTTAACCATCAGGTCTGCATAGCCGCGAGCATTCTGGAGCATGAGCGGCAGCTGGGCAAGACGAAGCGGTTGCTGCGACCGGCACAGCCGGGCGGTGCGCGCGGCCAAAAGGACTCTTCTTGACAGCATCTTGAATAAGCTGTGATGGGCTGAGACGGACAAAGAGATGTGTTGGGGAGAGAAAGGATAAGCAGATTTGCAATTGAAGCCAAATTGACTGTTCTGGGGTGGTTGATGGCAGAGGCGAAAGGCCGAGGTGAACGGAGTCGTCGGATAAAGCAGGGAAGGAGATAAAAAAAGATGTTCGCTAATCGGACTAGTTCAAGGCAGAAAGTATCAAGGTATCCGCACATTAGGTAAGTCTTTCGTACGGGGAACTCATTTGGTTATAACGCCCCCAAATCATCCCCATATATTTGCGATCACATACAGTGTCACGTGGTCATGTGCCCCACACCACTACCTAGTTATAGCCACAGCAGAGTCTGCCTGTGTCGCTAGATAGATTATATTCATTCAGCTTCAGCACCATACCATTACATTCTGGTAGCAACTCCTCGTTACCATTAACACCTCTACCGCGCCCGTTTCTGTTTACCTCTCCTTCTCTTTTTTAAGCAGGCCTTTTGCTCTTTGCCCTTACTTATTTTCGACTGCTAGCAGTCTGCTGTTAAAAACCGTTCTTTGCCTTTCTTTTTCCGACTTTGGTCGGCCTTTTTCTTCTTAACTTTTACTCTTTTTTTCTTTTTTTTTGCTTTCTTTTTACTAGCATACCTTTCTTTACTTGCTTGCTAATATACGCCATTACTTTTCTACCCTTACATTTTTTACTTTGCTTATACTTTTTTTTTACCTTTTCCTTTTATTTCTATAAATAGCTTAGTTTACGCCTAGTAGCTGCTTTGCATTACTATAGCTATTAAAGACTTATAGCTTACATATAAACATTTTATAACTTACTTGCTTTTTTAGCCCAAATACTATATTAAAGCTTCTTTACCTTTTAAAAAGATATATACTCTTTTAGCTTAGTAACTAAAAACAAGAGCCTTTAAACATTTCTTTACTACTAGCAGCGTTTTTCTAACTATAATTATAATAGCTATAGTATATTTTTTAACACGTAATATATATTTGCTTTCAATAACTATATAAACTAACTACTAACGTTATTTAATAAGCTACTAGATTTGCCTTCATTTAAAGGTATTTTACGCACTTACCTTACGCACCAGTTCAGCAACCTACCGCTTACTAAGCGTTAAACTTACAAAAGTATCTTAACACGTAAACAAGGCAAAGCACAGCCACTTTGCTATGCTACACCTACTTAGGGTTGCGCTATTGCGTACCTCTTATTTACGTATAAATTAGATAGTAGGCTCTTGCTTACTAGTCTTTTATAGTTTATTAAGTTAAAGTTTTAATATTATAGTATAAATACGCTTTAAGCCTTTATAACTATATATTATATATAAACCTCTATATTCTTTAAGTTTTATTTTATAAGAAGTAATGTTTAATTATAAGGTAGCTACTTTATAAAAAGTATATAAACTTTTAGTAGTAAAAGATTTATTAATACTACTTTTTATACTAATATATAGTAGCTATACCTTATATATAAAATTAAAAAGCACTTTTACTTTATTTATTAAATTAAATATAAGACTAGTATAAGTGCTATTCAGTACTAAGGCTTAAACGCTTAGTACTTGTTAAGTCTTTATTATTACTAACTTAAACTTTTATACTAACTTAAATATAGTTAACTTAAAAAAGTTATTTAACAGTTAAGATTAAAGCTACTTTAGTAGTACTTAAACTTAAACTTAGTCTTTATTAATAAGAAAGTATTATAAGCTTATAGCTTATATAAGCTAACTATTATATTAACTAAAGTAAAGTCTTTTATATATTAATATAAGTCTTTATAACTATTTATAAAATAAGCCTTAACTATAAAAATATTATCTTAAATTATAAAAGACTAAGGTTTTTAAGCGTTATTATTAATACTATTTAATAAGCCTAGTTATTTACTATTATAATCTTTAAATTTTTAAGCAAATAAGCTAATACTTATATAATAGTAAAAAGTTATTTACTATTTACTTAATATAGTTAAACTTAAGCTTATATATACTAAACATCTTTACTATAAATAATAACCTTACCTTACTAAACCTTAGCTAGTAACTATTATATTATATATAATTGTTTACTAAAGTTTTTAATACTAATAAAGTAAAAAAACTACGCTTGTTAGTAAATATAAATTACTTAATTAAATTAAAAGATAGTATAAAGGTACTATATAGCTTATTATACTTACTATTCTTTACTTAATAAAAAAAGCTTTACTGCTTTATTAATAAGTTATTAGTAAATAGTTAGATTACTTATAATAATAGCCTAGCTAAAGCCTTTATAATCTTTATCTTAAAAAAAAGCAGTACTTTATATATATACGTTAACTATGAAGGTTTAAACTAGGTAACTAAAAAAGACTACTACTCTTTACTGCTAATTAATAAACTATTAAATTACTTAAATAGCGTAAAGTTATTCTTTAAATTAAATATAAAAAAGTATACTATAAAATTTAAGTAAAAGCCTTTAACTAGTAAAAGACTACTTTTTAAATAAATATAAACTTTTTAAGTTTTATATTATACTCTTTAGACTAACTAACGCGCTAGCTACTTTTTAAGTATATATTTGTTATATACTAGTAAGACTAGTAAGTATTATTTATAAGGTATATTTAAATAATATTTCAATTTACTATTAGACTAAGAAAAAGTAAAATTAAATATTTAAGCAGCTAAAAGCTATAAAGCTATATATATACTTATTAAAGTATAAAGTCTTTAAAAAGAAAATTATATTTCTTATTATTATTACTAAAAGGCTAGCTATAAACTTAAAGCAAGTTAAAGTTATTATAAACTAAAAAGCTCTTAAGTATATATAAGACGTTTAGTTCTTTTTAAGATTTATAAACTTTTATAAACGTTTTATCTTTTACTACTTTTATATTATATAAGCCTAAATATAATTAATAAAAACTAGCCTTAGCTTACTATATAAGTATAAAGTAGTTACTACGTAACTGTTTATATAAACTAAAAAGGTAAAGGTTGCTTTTAAATTATTAAAGATAGTATTTATAATAATAATACTCTTTTATTACTATGATAATATAAAGCTTGCTTAAGTAAAAATAAATATATTAGGTTATACTATTTTTAGCATTATATCTCTTAGTTAATAAATAGTAAGTAGTAACTAGCTATATACTACTTTCAAGAGCTAATAACTTTAAAGTATAATAAAAAGTTAGTTAGTAAAAGCTCTTATTAATTATTAAAAGCTTAAAGTACTAACGCTACTATTTAAAATTTAAAAGACTTATTTATAGTCTTAACTAACTATTAAGCATTAAAAGGCGTTATTAAAGCATTAGTAAAGAATCTTTAAAACTAAATTACTAGCTAAGTATTTTATTTTTTAGTATTTAACTTTAAAATCAAGCACTACTTAAAAGCTACTAACTTAGCTAATAGTATATAGACTAGTTATTAAAGCTTCTTAAGCTAAAAGCCTTATTACTGTTAGTATAAAAGGTATAAGCTACTACTAGCTAATAATAGCTATTATAACCTTAGTATTCTCTTAAACTGTATAATACTATATATAAGGCTTAAAGCTAAGACTAATTACTAAATAACTTATATATAAAGGCTAAATAAAGCTAAAAAATAATACTTACTATTTAGTAAATAGTAATACTTTATTTTATAAAGATTATATTATTGTTCTTTTAGTAAATAAGTTATAAGCTAAGCTAATTAGCTTATACTATAACTTTTTTATAATAGGCTATATTAAAGTCTATAAAACAATAAAACTCTTTATTAAGAAATACTGCTACTAAACCTAGCTATAAATGTTTATACATTTATTACTAACTACTTATTATATATAAGTAATAAAGTCTTTTAGTATAAGCTGTATAAATACCTTTAGTCTCTCTTAATACTTATTTAGCTATTTTAGTATATTAGTATAAACTTTATAACTAGTCTTAAGCTTAGTTTAAGTTTAAATAGCTGCTTATATAAAGCTATTTTAATAATAGTTGACTATTATATAAAGTATAGTATATTTATTCTTACTTAAAAGACGGTTATAGCTGCTAAGATTGCTTAACTTATTTATAACTATATAAAGACTAAGTTTAGTATTTTAAAGGTAATTGTTAGTAATAAAGATAGCTTATTTACTAGCTAATTTTAGTAAGAACTAATATACCTTTAAAAGGTTTAGCTAATAATATTAATAGCATAATACTCTTAAATAAATAGTAGTATAAAGATTTTAAATTAAACCTTAAAGTAATACTTATAAATATTTTATAGTTACTTATAATATCAGTAAACGTAAGTATTAAGTATTATAAAGTTTATATATATTAATGCTTATTATACTATAATAAGCACTTTCTTATTTTATATATTATATATATACTACTTTTATTTTATAAATAATTTCCTTATTTTAAGGTAATAGTTAAAGGCGTATAAAAGTATATTAGTTAGCTATAGGCTATTAAGTAAAAGCTAAAAGTATTATAAAAAACTTACTAATAAAAGAAAGGCTATAATAAGCAACGCTTATATTAGTTTTTTTATTAAAAGTAAATTTATAAGTTTATTAATAAAGTACTTAAACTTAGTAAGCTTAAAAAACTTACTTTAACCTTTCTATATGTTTATATTATAAAAAGCTAAGGCTAGTTATATACTAAGTTACTTTACTATTATAGTATAGTTACTAATATAATATCTTTTATATCTTTTGCTTTAAGCTATAAACTACTATAGTAAAAAAGAGAAAAGAACTTTTATTCTTAAAAATAATAAAATACCAAAAAAAAGTATCAGGTTAAAGATATTATTACTTACTTTAATAAAGGTTTATAAATTTAGTTCTTAGTAAAATAAAATAGCCAGCTAGCTAGGTATAATACTTAGAAACCTAAGAAGTACTTAGTATATACTAGCTATAAAATATAGTTTTACTAAAAAACTATAAAATATACTTATAAGAAATAAAAAGATTATAAGGTAATAGCTAGCTATATATAAGCTAACTTATAATTAGTTACTCTTTTTATTTTATATAAGTATAAACTATAAACTATTTATTTTAACTTTAAAGTACTTTTTAAAGCTATAAACTTAAAACTTACTATTAGCTAGCTATTACTTAGCTACTAACTACTTATTACTATTATTTTTTATAAATAATATTTTTAGTACTTCTTTATTATTATTATTATTAATATTATTAATATTAATATTATTATTCTTTTTACTTTCTTACTACTAAATAAGCCTTTACTAGCTAGTATATAGTTTTTACTAAGCATTAACTAGCTACTTACTTATGCTTTTTTACTAAATACTATTACGCTACTACTACTAGCTATTATTACTACCTTACTACTATTAACTATAGTATTAAAAATAGTCTTAGCGCTTTACTAGCGCTTAGCTAAGGTTAGTAACTAGCTATAAGCCTATTACTTACTAAATACTATTATAAGTAATAGTTAAAAAAAGACTACTACCTAGTTAGTTTAAGCTAGCGTAGTTAAAGCCTTTATAGTTTATAAGATTTATTTAAGTAGTTTTTTTATTTTTACTATAAAATAAAGCATACTAGCGCAGCTAGCTTTAATAGCTATATTATATTATTTTGTAATTAATATAATAAAATAAAGATTAGCTTAAGTAATAAGTTAGTAATAAGGCTAAAAAGACTTACTATTACAAGTTTGCGCTTAAAAAAGCATACTAACGTTTAAGAATATAAGTAGTTAAAGCTAAAAGATTTTTACTAACTATTAGGTAAGCGTTAAAGTTAGCTTTAGCTTTTACTAGTATTAGTAGAGAATATTAAGCTATAGTATAGCTTACTAAGCTGTAGTATAGATTACTAAGCTATTTTAAAGCGTTTATAATAAAATTACTAGTTAGTTACTAATGTATAGCTTAGCTTTTTTATTACTATAGTTAGTGCTAGTATCTACTAAGTAATTACTATATAATCTACTAGCGCTACAATAATGTTATGAACTATCTTATTTCAAAGAAATAGCTTATTTATATTTTTAAAGAACTATTAAATATATTAAGCTAAGCCTTTAATCTTTTTAAAAAGCTATTAGTTAGTAGTTGTTTACTAGTATATATAAGTTAATATACTTTATAAAAAGGCATAACGTATTATTAGCCTTATACTTAAAGTAGCGCTTTAAGTTTTTAAGGATTACTATATATAAAAGCTTATAATAAATATCAAAGTATGCTTTTAATATATAGTTAAAGCATAAAGGCTATTATTAAGTTAGCTATTACTTAGTAAATGCTATACTATTAAAAACTTACGCTACTGAAGAATAGCGTATATGCTTACGCTAAGCGTTTTATAAAATCTATATTTATTAAACAGTTTATAAAATTTTAAAAGTAACTTTTGTTAAATATTGTTTTATAAATAATTATTAGTTAGTTATTATTCAATTATATAAACTATTATATTAACTTACTACTTAGTAAGATTAAAGAAAAATGGGCTAAAAAAGTAAGAGTAGTTTTATAAGATTAAGCAAATTTTACTTTAAATTATAAATATTATTTAATCTTCTTATACTTTAAAGTAATAAAAAGACTATAGAATTAAACGCTTAAATATGTTCTAAAAACTTATTAACTTTACTTTAATAATAAAGTAAGAAACAAATTAAATACAAATAAAAAGATATCTTAGCAGTAAACTACCTTTATTAAATAGTTAATGATAGTCTTATAATTAGTAAGTAATAAATAGTTACTACTACCTTTATCTTACTCTTATTATTAGTTAAAAACCTTAACCTTATACTACACTTTTTAGTTAACGTATACTATACTATTTTAAAAATAGCTAAAGAAATATTTAAGTAGTAAACTATCTTTACTAACTAGTTAATAATAGTCTTATAATTAATAATTAATAAATAGCTATTATTACCTTTATTTTGCCCTTATTATTACTTAAAAACCTTAACCTTACGTTATTATTTTTAATTAGCGCGTACTATATTATTTAAAGATTAAATAAAAAGACGTTTTAGTAGTAAACTAACTACCTTTACTAGTTAGTTAATAATAGTATTATAATTTATAAGCTATAAACAGCTATTACTACCTTTATTCTACCCTTACTATTAGTTAAAAACCTTACTTATACACTGCTATTTTTAGTTAGCGTATACTATATATACCTTTATAAAGGTCCCTACTAAAAGTCCTTTCTAACCGCCTTTAGGGCCATTATTTGCGCTAAGCCTAATTAGGATATTTATTTTCAAATTACCTTCCGCTTCTTTTTTAGTGCATCCTTTCGTCCCTCCTTATATTCATTACCACCACCTAGAACAATCACCTGCTGGATATGCCATAGTATCCTCTTAATCCACTCCTAAATACGGTCTTAGCTTAAACTTGCCCATGCACGCTGCTAGTCTGCCTTTGCCTATGCTTTTAATGTAGGTGCGCTATACTTAGTAGTCTCCCTTTTTATGTGCATCTAGCATGGCTTGATTATATTTAGATCTGGCGAATTCGGGCACCAAATAAGCCTTTAAACTTCTTCGCGGTTGTATATAACTGCTTGCGCAGCATATGCATAGGCTAGAGCTTAGTCTTCTTAAACTAAGAAGTCTGCACCGCACTTGCAGGCAAAAGATATTAGCTTTAAGATAATAATCTACTTTTAATAGCAGTACTAGTTCATGCTATTACTACCCTTGCAAATTGCTTTGCCTGTTTCCTTTATAAACTTCTATTGCGGCTTTTATCTTAAACGATTTTATAAGCTAATATAATAAACACTAGTCTTTAACTCCTATACTTTATAAAGTTATAGTTTGATTTCTTAATTCTATAACGCTAGCCTTTTCTCTAACTTTATGCGCTTTTTTATAGTCTTAAGATGCTAAACATAGAACAGTCCTTTATAATTATATATAAAGCATCTTTAAAATATAAATTTAAAGTATTCTTTTTACTTTTCTTAGATATAAGATTATAAAAACCTTTCCTTTTAAGCTCTTTAAACTTTATAGCTTCCTTATTAATAGCAAAGAAGAACAGACATCTTATTAGAATAAATTACTTTTTTCTAATTATCTAATATTTAATTTTAGTAGCATAAATACTAAGCTAACCGTTATTATTTTATTAACGCAGTTAACCTAAGTTTTTATATTAGTTTTATCTTCCTTATCCTAGCATTTCAAAGAGTGCGCTAAACTATTATTACTAAAACGCTGCTAATTGTATATGCTAAATAAGCAGTTGTTTTTTCTCGTCTATAGCAGTTAGTGCGAACATTTATAAGAACCTCTTCTTTAACTAGTTCTTGCTTTTAAGGGCGGCCGCTTCGGTTGTCGTTTACAACGTAAATATTAAGTATAACTAGCGAGCGTGCATTAATATTAAAGCTACAGCTAATAGCTTTATTAAGAAAGTAATGTACCTACCGTGCAGATATATACTAGTAAAGGCTTCGATTTAATTATTCGTAGCACCGAATAGCTTTAAGCTAAGGGCCTACGCCAGGGTAGCAATATCGTATAAAGGCATAATAATTTAAAGTAAAAAAACACAAAAGGCGAGGCAGCAGCAGTAGTATAAAAAGTAAATAAATATTTCTGCCGGTATTACTTAGATTTATAGGTTAATAGCAGTTAGAAAGGACTTTTAGTAGGGACCTTTATATATAGCTATTATTTAAGGCTAGCCTTCTTAAAACACCTTTATTAGTAGTAACCTAAGTATTCCTTAACTAAGATTTAAGCGTTATACCTTTTAAAGAGCGCTTATATAAGATAGCCTTTATATCTAGCTAGATCTAGCAATTACTTCCGCTATATACTAAGCAACATATATACGCTTTTATAATATAAGAATGTAGTTGTATAGCAAGCAGTCTACAATCGTTTAGTAATAGCTAATAACCTAAAACACTTAACTCTTTTTTTTCACTTTACTAAAGAAGGGTTTTTAATAAGTAAGTAGCTGCTGCGTATATACTCTTTAGCTAATAAAGGCGTTACCTTAAAAGAGAGGGGATAGTATAAGGGTATTCTACGCACTTACCTTACGCACTAGTTTAGCAACCTACTGCTTATTATGCGTTAGACTTAATAAACTATCATAACATATAAACAAGGCAAAGTATAGCTACTTTGCTATGCTATACCTAATTAGGGTTACGCTGTTGCGCACCTTTTATTTATATATAAATTAGATAGTAGGCTTTTGCCTACTAGTCTTTTATAGTTTATTAAGTTAAAGCTTTAATATAATAGTATAAATACGTTTCAAGCCTTTATAACTATATATTATATATAAACTCTTATATAGTAGTAATAGCTAGTAGTAGTAGTAGAATAGTAGCGTTTAAAGGAGTATAAGCAGGGCTAGGAAAAATACTAGTACTAATAATACTAGTATAAGTAAATACTAAACTAGTACTTTTATACTAGTAGTACTAGTGTACTAGAGTACTAAAATATTAAAATAAAACTTAATCTTTTATTATTTATTATTTATTATTTATTCTTAAACTAAATAATAATGAGTAATTTATTCTAGAAGCTTCTATACTAATTTTGTATATATAAATACTATCCTTTATCCTCCTTTACCTTATATTTTATTCTTTACTAAAACAATAATAACAACAATAACAACAATAACATCAACAACAACAACAACAACAACAACAACAACAACAACAATAATAATAATAAGTATACTAGCCATTACTATTATATATCTTATATACCTAGTAAGTTATATTTTATTTTTACCCTTTTATCTTTTTACTTTATAAGTTATAAGACTTATACGTTTATACTTTAATATATAAGTATATACTTAAGCTTATTTATTATTATATAAATGTATAAGTTATAAAGCTTATAAGCTATACACCTTATAACTTTAAGGCGTCCAAAAGGTATAATCTTATTATATAACTTACTAACTCTTATAAGTTATAATAGACTCTAACGGCTATACAACTAACGTTAACTCTAAAGTTACTTCTTCTTTTATTACTACTCCTAGTAATAAAAGAAGTAAGTAACAAACGTTTTATAATAACCCTAGTTATAAGCTAGATGATTCTAAATCATCTAGTTATATAATTACTTACGGCTTAATTATATAGACTTTACTACCTTATAAAGAAAATATAGACCGAAAAGTATTAGTAAAGTGTACTACGTAAGTACTAACTAACTAACTAACTAACTACTTTAACTACTTTATAGGTGTAATTATAAGAAGGTTGATACGCTTTTAGGCTTTTAAAGCTCTAATTATACTAAGCATTACAAACGACTTTATCCTTGTATAGCCTTTAATAAACTAGTAGAAGTTGAAAAAAGACTACAAACTAGTAAGTTAACTAATTTTACTTTACTTTACTTTACTAACTTATTACTAGAAAAAGATACTATTAATAATAGTCCTTTAAACCTTTTTAACCTACAATCACGAAAACGGGCTTGAGCAAATATAAACTTTGAATTATTTAACGAAGACGATGCTTATAATAAAATTCTTACCTTTATTATAAAGAATAACCTTTCTTTTAACGTAGTCGACTTAAGTTCGTTTAAAGATTTATTAAGTTATTGTAATGAGTAAGTTATTATAATAAGTAAGTAATTAAATAACTAACTAATTACTTAATTAACTAATTATTAATAAGGCTAGCTTCTACTATTAATAGGAAAAAGGTTAAGGATATACTAGATAAAGTATATAACCTTAACCTAACAAGTCTAAATAACGAATTAAAGGAGAATATTAAAACGATTAGAAGCTTTTCTTTAACGTTTAATATTTAGACTTCTAATTTATAAACAGCTTACTTAGGTATTATAATTGCCTATATAAGCTCTGATTTTAAGCTTATTTATAAGCTTATTAGTAAGTTATCTTTACTTTACCTTTAAAACCTTATTAGTTACTAACTTATTAAAAAGGCTTCTACACATTAAACGATATATATACTGGCTAATATATTCATAACGAATTTATAAACGCCTTACAAATTTACCCTTCTTTATCTTTACCGAATATTTTAAGGTTAGTTAACTACTTTACTTTACTTTACTAACCTTTTACTAGCATTACATAAGATAACGCCTTAAATAATAATACCTTTATAAATACACTTAAAAAGGAAGTAGATTTTAATAACGATATTAAATGTGCTGCTTGTATTATTAACTTAGTTGCTAAAGATATTATAACTAAATATTTATTTTTAATAGCCAATAATAATAATAGTAAGTAACTTTTTACTTTAATACCTTTCTTATTACTTTATTACCTTCCTTAATCCTTTACTACTTTACTAACTTACTAACTTAATTAGTTATTAGCTAAGTACGACGGTTAACAACGTTAACAAAATATACACAAGAAATTCGACAGCTTTTATAAGACAGTATAGAAATTTTAAAGCAAAAAGAAGACATTTCTATTAACTATAATATAACCGTTATACTGTTAGGTAAGTTATTTTACTTATAACGTTCAAAAGAAGCCTATTAACTTGCTAACTTATTAATAAGATAATGCTATACGGTGGAATTCAAGCTATTATATGCTTAAAACCTTTTACAACTTAAAAGAACCTTTAACTTATACTAGTAATAATACTACTAATAACAAGTTTAAAGGTTTTTTCTTACATTTAAAAGACTAGCTTGTTATTAAAAACCTTATCTAAATTTTAGAGGTTTTTTTAAAGCCTAGTATTAAGTTATAAGGATTACTAAAAGCATTATTATTATATATACAATATATATAATATATATAATAACTTGAAGTCTAACTTTAATAAACATGCTTTAAGGGATAATACCTTAGTAAGTTATCTTTACTTTCTTACTTACTTACTTATTATAACTAGAAAGGATATTTTAATAACTTTATAACCGCTATTAATGCTAGGTTATTAAAGTTAAACAAATACTTCCTAAGTTAGCTTTTACCTAAAAATATAAACAGCTATAAGCCTTATATTTTAAGTGTTATTTTAGACCTTAGGTTTAAAACAAGGCACTTTAAAAAAGACGGCTTATTAGCTTATTATAATTCTATTTTAGGTAATGCTACTAACATTCTAAAAGACGAATACTTTAAGTAAGTTTTTACTTTACTTACTTTACGTACTTTACATTAACTACCTTTATTATAGGATAAAAAACAAGGTTAATAACCTTCCTATAAATATATCTTTCAATGAATTAAACGAAGACTTATATAACAGTTCTTTAAGCAACAATTCAAACAACAATTCAGACAACGATTTAGAAAAAGATTTATTTATTTTAAAAGCTAATTTAAAAGACGAATACATCTTATACCTTAAAGAAGAAGAAGAAGGCTAAAAGGTAAGTTAAATAAAACCTTTTTAATATAAAGTATATAATAGTTAACTATTTTATTACTAGACTAATCCTTTAAAGTACTAGGCTAATAGTGCTTTAAAATACCCTATTTTAAGCATACTAGCTAGACATTACCCAGCTATTCCTGCTACTTTAGGGGCTATTAAAAGCTCTTTTGTATTAGTAATAATGTTATTACTAAGCCTAGAAATAAGCTTCTTCCAAATATAGCTAAAAAGATTCTTTTATTAAAAAGCTGGAAGATTAAAGATTTAAATGAGTTTAAGAAGGACTTAGATTTAGATAGTAAAAAGGATAGATAGTAATTAAGAACTTATTAGTTAGTTAGTTAATTATTTTTACTTACTTGCTTATTATTTCTTTTTCTTTTAAATACTATTGCGTACTTTATTTATTACATACTTTACTATATTATTATTTACTTTCTTAATATTATTATAAGTTAAAAGCTACTAATACTATTAGTAATACTAGTACACTAGTACCGCTAGTACTAGTACTAGTGTACTAGTTTCCCAATCCTAAGTATAAGTAAGCAGCTTATTAGGGTATATTAGTAACTTAATATTAGCTAGTAAAGGCTTATTTAGTAAGGAAAGGGTAGAAAAGAGTAAAGATAATAGTAGTAAGGAGAAGAAAGGAGTGTTAAAAGTAGTATTTAATAAGAATAGTAATAAGTAGTTAGTAGCTAAGTAATAGCTTACTAACTATGTTTTAGGTTTATAGCTTTAAAAGGCGCCTTTAAAGTTAAAATAAGTAGTTCGTAGTATATAACTTATACGAAATAAAAGAAGTAGCTAACTTGTAATTAGCTTATATATAGCTGGCTATTATTTTATAGTTTTTATAGTTTTTATAAGTATGCTCTATGATCTTTCAGTAAGCTTATATTTTATAGCTAGTATATGCTAGGTGCTTTACTAGTTCTTACGTATTACTTAGCTGGCTAGCTTTTTATTTTACTATAAACCTAGTTTATAAACCTTTACCTATATAAGTAATAATATCTTTAACTTTATACTTTTCTTAAACTTTTACTATTTCTAAGAATAAAAGGGTTTTCCTCTTCTTTACTATAGTAGTCTATAGCTTAAGGTATAAGATATAAAATATATTACATTAGTAAGTATATTATAATAATAAAGTAACTTAGTATATAACTAAGTTTAGCTTTATTATAATATAAATATATAAGAAGGTTAGGTTAAGCTTACAACTTTGCCTTTAAGAAATTCCTTATATAAGCGTTGTTTATTATAGCCTTTCTTTTATTAGTAAATTACCTTTTCTTATAATACTTTTAGCTTTTACTTAATGGCTTATAGCTAACCAATATGCTCTTATACCTCTTTAACTATAGCCTTGATAGAAGAGAAGTTGTTTATAAAATAAGGGTAGTATACATATAATATATAAAATAAGAAAGTGCTTATTATAGTATAATGAGCGTTATTATATATAATTATGTTTTACAGCACTTAATAATTAGGTCTACTAATATTATAAGCAACTATAAAACAATTATAAATATTACTTGAGGTTTAGTTTAAAATCTTTATACTACTATCTATTTATAAGTAGTACGCTATTAATATTACTAGCTAAACATTATAATGGCGCATTAATTCTTACTAGAATTAGCTAGTAAATAGGCTGTCTTTATAACTAATAATTACCTTTAAAATACTAAACTTAGTTTTTATATAGTTATAAATAAGTTAGGCAACCTTAGCAGCTATAACTGTCTTTCAAGTAAGAATAAATATGCTTTACTTTATATGGTAGTTAATATTACTAAGATGGCATTATATAAGCAGCTACTTAAACTTAAGTTTAGCTTAAAACTAGTTAAAAAATCTATACTAATATATTAAAATAGCTAAATAAGCATTAGTAAAGACTAAAGGTATCTATTTATATAGCTTATACTATAAAACCTTGTTGCTTATATATAATAAGTAGTTAATAAAAAATATATAAACGTTTATAGCTAAATCTAGCTAGTAGTGTCTCTTAATAAGAAGTTTTATAGTCTTATAGACTCTTATATAGCTTACTATAAAGAAGTTATAGTATAGACTAATTAGCTATGCTTATAGCTTATTTACTAATAAGCTAATAATATAATTTTATAGAATAAAGTATTACTATTTACTAAATAGTAGGTATTATTTAACTTTATTTAGCCTTTATAAATAAGTTATTTAGTAATTAGTTTTAGCCTTAAGCTTTTTAAATAGTATTATATAGTTTGAGAGAATACTAAGGTTATAACGGCTACTCTTAGCTAGTAACAACTTATACCTTTTATACTAATAGCAATAATGCTTTTAGCTTAAAGAGCCTTAATAACTAGTTTATAATTTATAGCTTACTAAAAAGTAAGAGAAGTATATTATTATATTTAATATTATCTTATATATAGTCTAGTTAGCAAGATAGACTATTAGCTAAGTTAGTAGCTTTTAAGTAATGCTTAATTTTTAAAGTTAAACGCTAAGAGGCAGAATACTTATAAAGTAATATAGTTTTAAAGATTCCTTACTATCACCTTAATAACGCTTTATAGTGCCTAGTAGTTAGTTAAGACTATAAGTAAATCTTTTAAACCTTTTAAATAGTAATTCTAGTGCTTTAAGCTTTTAATAATAGCTAAAAGCTTTTACTATCTTTCTTTTTAGTATATATTATAGTTTATTAGCATTTAAAAGTAGTACGTAACTAGTTACTAGTTATTATATATTAATTAAAAGATAATGCTAGAAATACTATAACTTAATGCTTTTGTTTTTATTTATATAAGCTTTATATTATTATAGTAGTAGAGAATTGTTACTACTATAAATACTATTTTTAGCGATTTAAAAGCAACCTTTACCTTTTTAATTAATATAAATAAGTGTGTAGCGATTGCTTTATACTTATATAGTAGGCTAAGGCTTATTTTTATAAACTTTATTAAAGGTTATATAATATAAAAGAAATAGTTAGGTTAGGTTAGGGTTAGGTTAAAACATTTATAAAAGTTTATAAATCTTAAACAAAATTAAACGTCTTATATATACTTAAAAGCCTTTTAATTTATAATAGCTTTAACTTACTTTAGGGTTATAGCTAGCCTTTTAGTAGTAATAATAATCCTTTAAAAGGTAATTTTTTTTAAATAATTTATACTTTATATACTTAATAAGTTTATATATAGCTTTATAGCCTTTAGCTACTTAAAGACTAATTTAATTATAAGTGCTTTTTATACGTTTTCTTTAGTTTTAAAGTAAATTAAGATATTATTTAAATATACCTTATAAACTATACCTACTAGTCTTGCTAGTATATAATAAATATATACTTAAAAAGTAGCTAGCGTATTAGTTAGTCTAAAGAGTATAATATTAAACTTGAAAAGTTTATATTTTATTTAAAAAGTAGTCTTTTACTAATTAAAGGCCTTTACTTAAATCTTATAGTATACTTTCTTTATATCTACTTTAAAAAATACCTTTATACTGTTTAAGTAATCTAACAGCTTACTAATTAGTAATAAAATGTAGTAGTCTTTCTTAGTTACTTAGTTTAAACCTTAGTAGTTAACGTATATACATAAAGTATTATTGTCTTTTAAGGTAAAGATTATTAAGGCTTTAGCTAGACTATTCATATAAGCAATCCACTTATTAGCTAATAACTTACTAATAAAGTAGTAAAGCTTTTCTTATTTAGTAATAAATAGTAAATATAGTAGCTTATAAGGTACCTTTATACTATCTTCTAATTAAATTAAGTGCTTTATATTTAGTAGTAAAGGTAGTTCTTTTACTTTATTAGTATTAAACATGTTACACCTCTAGTCTAAAAATATAGAACCTGTAACCCTGCTAACAGGATTTTAAAGCATTAATACAAAGGGATACCTTTGCATTAACAGCACGTACTACGTATACAAGCCTTTCTAGGCCTTAAAAAATGTATTTATGTTTTAGAGCAGGTATTTTTCTCTAATATTTAGTATACCAGCCGCGCGCCTTTCGTACTACAGCTAGCCGTCGGGGCAGCGAATTAATAAGCCTATTAATAAAGGCCTAGTTAATTGCCTACTAACAGTTACAAACTGCCCGCTTAAAAACCTCTATATCTATTGCGTTTTTCTTTAATTCCTATATATTAAGGTATTTTTTAGCTAAAAAACGCTTTACTTTAGCCTAAACATGTTTAATTAGGTTTAAATCTAAACTATAGGCAGGCTAGAAAGGCAGCATATTAGTCTAGTTATTTGCAAGCTACTGCATTAATAATGCAAATATATATACCTTTGCATTATCTTGCTAGTAATACTAAAAACTATTATAGAAAAGGTAGAAGGCTTATTAGTACTTTCTAGTAGCTTTATAAAGTATAACTACCATTTTTACCTTTAAAGTAGTCTCTCTTTATTAAGATTAACTTTATACAGCCTTCTTTTTAGATTTTACCTTAAAACATTAACAAAATCGTAGGTTTTCTATATAATTAAACGTTTACTAAGTCCTTTTGCTATTTTTACGCAAATGTTTAAAAAATAAAACTAACGCTGCTATTAACCACGTTTTATCAGCTGCTTTTATTAAAGAAGAGAGTCTAACAAATTAGTATAAATTCTACTATATTTAGCAAAGCATATATAGAAAGCAAATCGTCTTTATCTTATAGCTAATTACGCGCAAATTTAAGCCTATTCTTTGCTATATTCACTAATAATAGTATTCTGTCTATAGCCTTTTATTTTTGTATCCTATTCTTACAAAATGCGCGCTGTATAGTAGTACGGAATAGCTAACAAACCATCTACTTTGCTAGCTCTTTATAGGTAATTTTTAGGTGCTGCTTTGCTTGCTAAATAAGGTAACGTTTATCTCGACGGCTAAGCAACGCAGGCGTGCCGCGGCTAGGTCTGTCCTTAAAGCTATGTGTTTCTATAAACCAATTAATCGTCTTAGTAACTGTACTGCGCATAACGCCAAAAGCCTTTACAACAGCGCCTTATAACTGGCCGGCGTATACAGCACCATAGATAGCAGCGCGCGCAGCCAAACTTAGCTGGCCTGCAGCCTTCCTTTCGACCGTCAGAATGGCACCAAAATCAGCTAATTTAGACATCTTTTCGTTGATTTGTGGTGATTCTAAGTAAGGGTAGGTGTTGGGAGTTAAATGAGAAACGCGAAAAATCGCGGAGGTGGTTTCATATTTTTGGAACCCTACTGTAGTAAATAGTTATATATAAAATATTAGTTACTAGCTAAGGTTTAGTAAGATAGGATTATTATTTATAGTAAAAATGTTTAGTTTAAACTTAAGTTTAGCTATACTAAGTAAATAGTAAATAACTCTTTACTATTATATAAACGTTAGCTTATTTTTACTATAGTCTTATAAACTATAATAGTAAATAAGTAAGCTTATTAGATAGCATTAATAATAGAATCTTAATCTTGTAAAGCTTAGAATAAAGTAAGAGTGCCTATACATTATATATATAAAGTATAGCTGCCGCGTATTAGCGTAAAGGGTAGTATTACCACGTCTTTTACCGCTAAAAGCTTACATACCTCTTATAAAGTAGCCGCCTTATAATCAGACATTACTCCTTATAAAAATAAAAGTTAAAGAATATAAGAGTTTATATATAATATATAGTTATAAAGGCTTATAACTAATTTATACTATTATATTAAGACTTTAACTTAACGAACTATAAAAGACTTATAGGCAAGAGCCTACCGTCTAATTTATACATAAATAGAAGGTGTATAATAGTATAGTACAACCCTAAGAGGGTGTAGTATGGCGAAGTGGCTATACTATACCCTATACACGTATTAAGGTAGTTCGCTAACTCTAACGCTTAGTAAGCGTTAGGTTGCCGAACCGGTGCATAGGGCGCGTGTGTAGAATACTCTTATAAAACTATAAAGAGTCTTTTATAAATAAGTTAAAGAAACTAACGTCTTAAGGTTGTCTTAGTATTGAAAAAGCTTGTTAAAAGACTGAGTTATTAGAAACTAAGATAATAGCTATTATAAAGGTATATCAATGCGCAGCTTAAAAAGCAGCTAAGGGTTTAAGGGTGTTTTTATATAAGGCTAGTATTAATAATTAAAAGCAGGCTCTTTTAATTGTTATATAAAGGTTATCACTATTGTATAAGAAGAGAAGTTTCTTAAATAATATAAAAATATGTTTTAGTAAAAGGTTAAGTAAAAATAGCTAAAGTTATTGCTTAGTTTTTAGCGTAGTAATTAAGGTAGGATTATAAGGAGCGTTTTTAGCTACTAGTAATTAAAAAAAAAGAGAAAGACTTATAGTAGTAAGTAAAGAGTAAAGAGTAAGCAAAGACTATAAAAATAAAAATAAAAAGACTAGTATAAGTAAAGCGTCTTATTTTTAAATATAATAGTTTTAAAGGTAGTATATATACAAAGAATATTAATATAAGTAAAGATAATATAAATATTATCTTAAAAGTAAAGAGAGTAGCTAAAGTTAACTACTTTTTTTAAAGGCTTTAGCTTTAATTAAGTTTTAAGTATAAGAGTTTATATATAATCAGGGTTGTTACATTAGTCAAGACTAATTAGTACTAACTAACTAGTCATTTAGTCAGTCTAGTATTATTCAAGAATTAAAAAGTACTAATTCATTTAGTCTTAGTCTTAGTCAAGGCTTTGACTAATTGGATTAATTCAACTAACTAACTAGTCGACTAATTAGTTAAAAAGATTTATAACTATATTTTTATAAATTAGGTTAAAAAGTAATAATAAAAAGGGTAGTTTATACTTTATAATATAAGTTAAATCTTAAATCTTAGTTTAACCTTAAAGGCTAGTAAGTTATATAGTAAAACAATTCTTATATATATATATTTATTATAAGCTAAAGAAGCTTCTAAAAATACTTAATTAGTAATTAGTAAAGAAGCTTTTAGAATACTTAATTAGTAATTAGCAAAGAAGCTTCTAGATTACTTAATTGGTAATTAGTAAAGAAGCTTCTAGAATACTTAATTAGTAAAAGCTTTATAGGCTATATATATATATATTGTCGTTCATTCTTTATTTTCTAAGTCTTACCTTCTTTGTTTATATACTTATATACTTATACCTTTACTTATACCTTTACTTATAATAGATTAGATGAATATCTTACTACTTAAAAATCTAAAGCTACTTCTTCTTTTATTACTAGTACTAGTACTAGTATTAAAGAAAATGCTTATAATAACCCTAATTATATTTTAGATGAATCTAAATAAACTATATATATAATTAAAAAAGGGTTGTTTATCCGGTTTTACTACCGTATAAAGAAAACGAGCAAAGACAAGTCCTTACACAATGTACTACGTAAGTAACTATATATTTACTTACTTACCTACTTACTTAACTACTTATTAACGTTATAACTAATTAATTATAGGTGTAATTATCAAAAGGTAACTACATTAATTAGCTTTTAAAGCTTAAATTTCGTCCGACATTATAAGCAAAAGCATCCTACTATAGCTTATACTTAAATTTCTAAAAACAAAGGGTTACAAACTAGTAAGTTATTTTTACTATTAGTTATTTAATTACTAACGTTATATAAAGAAGAAGATAATACTATTACTAATACGCCTACTACCTTAAGACAAAGCTTATAATAAGATTCTTAATTTTATTATTAAAAACAACCTATCTTTTAATATACTTAGCTCTAAATTACTTTAAGATTTATTAGGTTATTATAATAAGTAAGTTATTTTATTTCTTTATACTTTATTAACGTTATAGCTTAACTAATAATATATATAGGCTTTTACCTATTATAAATAGGTTTAAAATTAAGGATATACTAAGTAACGTATATAACCTTAATTTAATAAGCTTAAATAATAAGTTAGAAGATAATATTAAAACGTTTAGAAGCTTTTCTTTAACGTTCAATATTTAGACTTCTAATTTACAAACAGCTTATTTAGGTATTATAGTAGCTTATATAAGCTCTACTTTTAAGCTACCTTATAAGCTTGTTAGTAAGTTTTTATAACTTTACTTTAATACCTTTATAAGTTACTAACTTATTATTAAAAAAGGCTTTTACAAATTGAACAATATATATACTAGCAAATATATTTATACAGAATTTATTAACGCCTTATAAACTTATCCTTCTTTATCGTTAGAAAACATTTTAAGGTTAGTAATAAGGTTAGTTCTTATTAACTTTAACTTTAATCAACTTTACTAACGTATAACTAGTATTATAAGGGATAACGCTTTATAATAATACCTTTATAAGTGCACTTAAAAAGAATGTTAACTTTAATAACGATATTAAGTGTGCCGCCTATATTATTAATTTAGTTGCTAAAGATATTATAACACAATATATATCTTTAACAACTAGTATTAATAATAGTAATAGTAAGTAAATATTTTATATTACTTCCTTACTTTATAGCCGTAATCCTTTATAAACTTACTAATAAGCTTTTATAATTTAAAAGAACCTTTAACTTATATTAGTAATAATACTACTAATAATAAGTTTAAAGGTCTTTTTTTATATTTACAAGACTAGCTTACTATTAAAAACCTTATACAAATATTAGAGGTTTTTTTAAAGCCTAGTATTAAGTTATAGGGACAGTTTTATACAACTTTACCTAAAGCTTTATTATATATATATACTATATATAATAAGCTTAATAACTTAAAGTCTAACTTTAATAAGCAAGCTTTAAAAGGGTAATACTAAATTAGTAAGTTATTTTATATTCTTTCTTACTTATATACTTATATACAACTTATTATAACTAAAAGAAGTTTTTTAATAACTTTATAACCGCTATTAACACTGGTTTACTAAAGCTAAATAAGTATTTCCTAAGCCAGCTTACAGCCGAAAATATAGCTAGCTATACGCCTTATATTTTAAGTGTTATTTGAAACCCTAGGTTTAAAACAAAGCACTTTAAAAAGGACGGCTTACTAGCCTATTATACCTATATTCTAGGCGATGCTACTAATATCCTTAAAGATAAATACTTTAAGTAAGTTTACTTTACTTTACTTTATTTTGTATAACTAACTATTTATTAAAGGTTGAAAATAAAGTTAATAGCCTTCCTACAAATATATCTTTCAACGAATTAAACGAAGACCTATATAACGATTCAAACAATAATTTAAACGATTTAGAAAACGATTTAGATTCAGAAAAGGATTTATTTATATTAAAGACTAATATAAAGGAGGAATATATTTTATACCTTATAAAAGAAGAAGAAGGCTAAAAGGTAAGTTATAAACTATTAATATAAAGTATAAAATGATTAACTAAAGCTAACTTAATATTAGACTGATCCTTTAATATACTAGGCTAATAATGCTTTAAAATATCCTATTTTAAGCATATTAGCTAGGCAGTACTTAGCTATTCCAGCTACATCGGCTGCTATTAAAAGCTTTTTTTCTAATAGTAATAATATTATTACTAAACCTAGAAATAAGCTACTCCCAGAGACTGTTAAAAAGCTTCTTTTATTAAAGAGTTAGAAGATTAAAGACTTAAATGAGCTTAAAAAAGACTTAGAATTTAAAGAGGATTAAATATATTTTTTAATTATTTAGTTACTTAGTTACTTAGTTACTTAGCTATTTAGCTATTTAAAGTTAATTATAGTTGTTTTATTAAAGTTTTTTAAAATGTAAATACTAATTAGTTGACTAATTAGTCGACTAATTAGTCTATTTAGTCATTAGTCTTAGTCCTAGTATTAGTCAAGATTTTTAAAGTACTAATTAGTCTTAGTCAGATTTAGTCTGAATTAGTATTAGTTAAGGCTTTGACTAGACTAAAGTACTAATTTCACAACCCTGGTTAAAGGTATTACTAATCTTTTATTGTAAGTAATTTTATTTTTACTAGTATGCTATTAATAACTTACTACCTTACTAAAGCGTTTAGCTTTTCTTATAAATATAATATATTTAAAGTTTGAAGTTTAAGTAATTCTTAATAAAATAAATATAATAAAGCATATTTATATAAAAGTGTATAAACTAAAAAGCTTACTAAGTATAAAAGCAGTTATAATGCTTTTACTAATCAGCTACTAGTTTAGTAGTTAGCTAACTACTTACTTAAATAATATTTATATCTTTTAATATATTACTATATATATTAATATTATAACCGTTTTTTATTATTACTAACTACTTTTTTATCTTAGTAGTAGTAGTATTAATAGCTTTATAGCCTTTATTACTATGATATTAGTTAGCGCCTTTAAAATATATATAATATAAGTATATTTATTAATTTATAAAAGTTTTTTAACTAATAAAGTATTATTTAATAGTACTTATACTAGTCTTATATCTAATTCAATAAATAAAATAAAAGTGCTTATAAATTTTATATATTAAGTATAACTAATATATATTAGCATAAAAAGTAGTATTAGCATATCTTTTACTACTAAAAGCTTATACACCTTTTATAGAGTAGTTGCCCTATAATTATACATTACTTCTTATAAAATAAAAGGTAAAGAATATAAAGGTTTATATATAATATATAGTTATAAAGGCTTAAACTAGTTTATACTATTATATTAAGACTTTAACTTAACAAACTATAAAAGAATAGTAGGCGAGAGCCTACTATCTAATTTATACGTAAACAAGAGGTGCGCAATAGCGCAACCCTAAGAGGGTGTGGCACAGCGAAATGGCTGTGCACTGCCCTATGCACATGTCTAGGTAGTTCGTTAAGTCCGACGCTTGGTAAGCGATGGGTTGCCGAACCGGTGCATGGGGCGCGTGCGTGGAATACGCTTACAATGTTTTAGGGGTGTTTAAGCTGGAATGGGAAGGCAGGACTAGTTCTAACCACCGTTGTTGGTCTAGTGACGTACGGCGTTTTGCAGCAAGCGTGTTTGCTTGCTATGCTTTACTCGTGCTTTAGCATCTCTAGTGACAGCCCTTGTTGCTACAGCCGCCTGTGCGGCTAAGGTTTCGACGGGTATACGCATATAAGGCGGCCAAGCATTTGGACCTTGGTATCGACTATATTAACTGTATCCTTGCAGAGTGCCGTGTGTTTTATTGTTAGATTTTTGTTGTGATCCTAAGACCTAGGCGTGTGGAGCACCCAGTCGAGATATTGTTGAAAAGAGCTGTATTTGCGGACATACCGACATGTATATGCAAAAGACGTAAGTTAGTGTTGTTTAGATGTAACTTCGAATCACACCGGTTTGTTGATGCTACAACATAAGTCAATTGGATTATCGTAATACTCCGTCTTCGTTGGGTGGAAATATTGCAAACAACATTATTTAGTATATTGTTTGCAGAGATATATAATACGAGCAATATTCTTTTTGCAATCAGGCAAGCATAACAGTGTAGACTTTTAAGAAACGCGTACCAGACAACGTATGCATAATACTCGTAGACAGGAGATAGGAAACACTTACTGGCGGATAACACAGACAGACAGGCAGTGGATGAATTTATAGCATTACCACAGCAAGGTATCCTAATACGAAGTACTCTCGTACGGAGAACAAACGCTAAAAGTGGGGAGCATAGGATAAGATAAGATACGACGCCACCAGCGACAGAGCAAAATACTAGCCACCAATAAGGGGGCAGGTATTTTGAGTAATCTCTGGTAATCGGACCCGGCGCTAGGCATTAATAAGGCACGAACCATTTGACGACAAATTTCAGCCGAACAACACACCGAGTACATATTCGTACACTCCAATCTTTCACGCGACGTAAACCGACATCACGCTCTCGCCACAGAAAAACATCGAAGCGGCCTAGTCATACTGCATTGTACAACTCATCATCAACCAGTGGGTGTATAGCACACTCAATCAGTACAATGTCTACACGACAAGCGGCTCTGTAAGTTCTATCGTCCCATGGCCGCGGTTTCCAAGCTGACTTCTACGTACAGGTCGCTCTACCGTCGATCGCTCAAGCTCACGCTCGACTGGGCAGTGCATAGGCACTTGTGGCGGGGCCAGGCCCTTTATATTCGGTCACTATTTGAAGCCAATAAAAGCATCACCAACCCGAGACAACAAAGAGTAAAGAGTTCGACTATATGGACGCAGTGATATGATGCCGCTGACAAGATATACTCAATTCAGGCCCTGATAAAGGAGACAGAAAAACTGCTTGAAAAATGGAAGCACCCAGATCCTTTCGCATATCCTACGGCTCCGGGAGGTTCGTAGTAGCCCCCCAAAACAAAGTCGAGAAACAGTCCAGGCTAAAAACCCCTGCTAAACATTCTACAGGATCTAAATACGAAAGAAACCTTCCCGCACCTATTCTTGATGGTGAGTAGTCAAATGCAGCGACGTGAAATTCTTCCGTACCGTAATGAAGTGGATTGTGCTAACAGAGACAGCGCCGCGACCGTTGAAGTTCTAGTAGCTATGCAACAAATTTAATTGGATTTTATATGAAATATCAGAACGCTTAGCTCTTGTGCAACTACACACAGCACAGAGCGACACGCACATGATTACCTATCCGAGCCGAATAGAAGGACAGCAAAAACAGACTTGCTTCAACACCAAGAACTTCCCTCAACATGCGAATTAACCTGCACACGCAGAACTAGCATGTTCAAAGATAGCAAAGCAGCATACGAGGCATTAAACAAATTATCTCCTCATTCATGACCAGTTGCCTTAAAAAGGGACTTTAATGTACAACCCAGACGTAAAAAGACTACCAAACCGTATGATTCCATGACCCCGTGTTATGACACCCAAACAATCCCGAACAGGATAAGCAAACCAAGTATACCACAAATTACAGCTCCTGACTGGCATTCTTGCCACCTTTTCCAGGCGTCTTCTTGGGCAGGAGGTCTAAGACAAAGGTTAGTGGCGATGAAGGCTAAAACATCAGAAGTAAGTGACTGACTCTGGTGGATGTTGGGCAGAACACCGCCTTGTGCAATGGTGACATGTCCCAGAAGCTTGTTCAGTTCCTCGTCGTTCCGGATAGCCAGCTGAAGATGCCTAGGAATGATACGCGTCTTCTTGTTGTCACGAGCAGCATTGCCTGCAAGCTCAAGAATTTCGGCAGCGAGGTACTCAAGGACGGCAGCCAGATACACAGGGGCACCGGCACCGACACGCTGAGCATAGTTTCCCTTCCGGAGGAGACGATGAACACGGCCAACGGGGAAAGCCAAGCCGGCCTTGGAGGAACGCCTGTCGCGAAATTAGAAAAGCGACAAAAAGAACTAACTAGTCGCGTCTCGTAAAATAAGTACTCACGTCTGCGAGTTCTTCGAGCCACTGGCCTTGCCGCCGGATTTGCCGCCTCCAGTCATTTTGTAAGTGTGGGTGGTTGGTGGAATTGATGTTATCGAGCGATTTCTGATGGCAGAAGAAGTTGATCAAGATGGAAATTGAATGCGGTTGTTGGAGCAAAAGTTGCTAGTGGGGGAAGTATGCTTTTTAAGTAGTTTTCGTGTACAGCAACGCGTGAACACGGATCAGCCTCCTATATTTTGAACGCTAGTCCATAAACGGAAATGCGACTAAGGGAAAAGCAAACACGAAAAACTGGAGGAAATATATAATTTATTATTATTAAGTAAGGTTTCAGACCCCGGATAAATTGGAGCGAAACTCTGTTGGATGGTAAACAACAAATCACATCGTGCGGTTATTGCCTAGATATGTATGGTCTAACGCCATCATTGGCTATCTCTAGACCATAGGAAGCTGCTATAAGAATATCTTGACTATAACATTGATGCATATAGCCTTCTAGGCTAATAAAGTAGTATAAAGTCGACATTGTGTAGACACATTGAGCGATAGAGTTAGCTATTGTTATTGGCCCAACGTCGCTTGATAAATGCACGTAACGACTGTAAAAATAGCATATACACAGCGAAGCTGTTGCATAATGAAATGATGCATTGGAGACTAAAGCTGCACGCGTAAAATGGAGTCATCTGCACAAGTACTCCGTACATACCCGCCACAGATCCATATTCCTGGTTACGGAGTAGAGCTCTAATAACATTACAGACCAATTAGGCGGCGTTATAGGCTTAGAATTTACCGCATTTTTTGTGCTATTAAATTTAATAGCTGGTAGAAATCGAAGGCCCCACCTAAGTCCCATTCGACGCACAGACCATTCTACTAACGCCTACCAACGCCAAATCAGCACGTATGCCTCAGAAAGCAATCAGCAACAATAGTCACGGCTGTCGCGTCCAGATACAAAAAGGCTGGCGCCCCCCAAAATTCGAGACTTGTCTTTTCCCACCAAATATTTTTCCCATCACCGACTCTGTGACAGCGAACACTCTTGAACAACTCTAGCAACACCTTTCTTCAAATAAAATACCCCAAGCTCAACTCTCAAAATGCCTCCGAAAGCCGCAGACAAGAAGCCCGCCTCCAAGGCCCCTGCCACCGCCTCCAAGGCGCCGGAGAAGAAGGATGCTGGCAAGAAGACTGCCGCTTCTGGTGACAAGAAGAAGCGCACCAAGGCGCGCAAGGAGACTTACTCTTCGTACATCTACAGAGGTATGTAAACTGCAAAACCAGATTAATGGGCGCATGCCTGACAAATTCCACAGTTCTGAAGCAAGTCCACCCTGACACTGGTATCTCCAACCGGGCAATGTCAATTTTGAACTCTTTCGTCAATGGTAAGCTAAATTTGAGACCACCTATTTAATTCGACAGTGCTGATTGATTACAGATATTTTCGAGCGCGTTGCGACCGAGGCCTCCAAGCTTGCTGCTTACAACAAGAAGTCGACGATTTCGTCGCGGGAGATCCAGACATCTGTCCGTCTGATTCTACCCGGCGAGCTTGCCAAGCACGCAGTATCGGAAGGCACGAAGGCCGTCACCAAGTACTCCACATCGACGAAATAAGCGACCTGCCTTGTTATTTGCTGTTTTTCTTTGCCCAAGGATATGGGCTTACTTGGCATTTGGTGTCATGAGATCGGCCGGGTTTGTATCCCGGGGTCCCTTAATGCGTTACGGAAGGGTTTGCTTTTTTCCTGTCAGTTTTAGGGACGCTGTTTCTACACGGGTTTATGGGGTTCGCGGCTGTATATTACCTACATTAGGATTTCGGAATGAACTCGTGCATGAGTATACATCGGTCGTCTTATACTGTTCACGTTTTCGCAAACACCATGCAACGGCCCCAATTGCCATTCGACTCTAATTTATCCAAGTCCTGCTTTGGACCGAATCACAACATGCTCGATTGGCTGAGTCATCCCCTTATTGTCCATTGCTCCCAGGGCCATCCCTCTGCTCCAGCCCATCTTCTCGAGCATTGTTCTTCCTTTGTTGGTTTGACCTATTTCTGGTGCAGAACCACCGACGATCTCTCCATGTCGGACAACTGCAGCGGCGGCATGTCCGCGGCGTGCGGCTCCAGTGAAGCTCTTTTTGTCGTCCAATCGCGGCATGTACCGACCTTGGATGCGCCCGAATATACTTTGGAAGACGTCTTCGTCGTATGTGGCGGTAGACTTTTTCCGGGAAAGTGTCGGACGACGTTGGTCGCCAGATCCAGTAGATTTGGACGTGATATTAAAGCGATGTGCTAACTCATGAATTATTTTGCGAGAATGAGAAGCCATAGGGGTAAACGATATACTATACGAGGCACTTGTAGTTAGTCTTCGGGCTAAACCGATGTTTTCTATGGCGTTTTCGTGCATTTTGTTCCGATTTTAATCAGAATAGGGAGAGGGAGCTTGCCTGGTTTCTGTGCCATTCAGAAAGTTAAAAAATTCAGTCTTGATGTCATCCATATGCATTCCATCGGGATACTTGACACGGGGATCGTTCGAATTTGCGTCCTTTCTGAGAAGGCCTTTTGATCGCAGTTCCTCACGAGCACGCTTCTTCTCCTTTTTCCGCTGTCGGTCCTTCTGCCATGACATTCTCAACTGTACCTCAAGCTCGGAATCTGAGAGGTTTAACTCGAGGCCATCGCGAGCCCCCCCCCAGCCGCTCATATTGAGCCGTTCAAAGGCATCAGCAACAGCTTCAGCGCTAGGGTATGAGCCGCCCACAGTCGCGAAGTTTTTCTTCAAGGTATCCATAGGGGTCGATCTTTTCTTTGCCGATGCTTTGCGGTCACGTCGGCCTATCATTCCTTGGTCACCTCCTGCGATCGAATCCCCGTCAAGCAATAGAAGTTTGCCGCTCCCTAAACCTAGCTCTTCTTGTTTTGCCAGTAGCCTGGCTAATTGCGAATCATCCATAGTTGCCGATAAACCCCATGTTTGGCCGTCAGAGTCTTCGTTGTCAGTTTCGTCAGAATTGACATCTGTGCCGACGGGCGAAACTCGGCCGGGTTTGGGTTCTGAAATATGTGTACCCGGAATACCGTTGTCAAAGTTTTCTGGGATTTCGACTTGATCTTGTTGCGTCTGTTGCATTTCATCTAGGAGTATATTGGATATGTAATCATCCATCGCTGCATTGGTACCCTCGTCGTCGTCACTTTCTATAGGCTCCCGAGCCGAGGCGTTTGAAGGTTTGGGCGAAGTGGCTGGTCGATTGCGTCCACGCCACTTAGACCCGCGTCTGGCTTTGTGGCGGTTGCCTCGTCCTTTAAACAAGATTATTTCCCTATTCGAGTCGGAGTCGGTAACAGACTTGTCCTTTTTTACGTCGGAAGAAGAATTGACATCGATGTCAACATATGAGAGGGCGTGTGGCATTGGCAGCTTCGGAGTGCACGATTTCGCAACATTACCATCAACGTTCTCTGAATGATATGATGCATGTTCAGTCGCATGCAGTGTAAAAGTTGCGTCACATTTCAGCTCTGTTGATGGTTCAATAAATCCGCCACTGATAAAGCGGACAGGCTGATCCCGAAGACGAGTGCCCTGGTCCCAGTGTGCCGTTTGGTTCCTTGTATTTCTTGCCAGCTCCTGCATCATGTTCCCTTTACAGCTCTCCGTTAGCATGATAAGGACTTACATAGTGTATGGACACATAGGCTTACCAGAATTGTTTTTGGGTTGGTAGTTCGCTGGTGTTTCTGGTTTGCAAAGCTGTCGGCTAGAGGGGCTGTTCGCGAAGCCACCTCGCGGCCTGAATGCCTTCTTACCGAAGGCACCTTTTTTGTTCTTCGACATGGTTGCATCTAAATACTAGGCAGTGCTCGACTGTTTTGGTTGTGGTGGACTCATTTTGTGCCCACGAAGCGTGTGTTTTCGCGAGATGGTTGTCAGTTGTGTTTCGAGCTACGGAGTAAAGTATGCGAGTAAGAATTAGAACGTCGTACTCCGTACTTTCTCTTCCGATGACTAATGCTTTAATTTGTGCGGAGTTCTTAGTAATGTGGGGCACATAGCTGTTGTCGTCTACTCCGTACTCCGTACGTCGTAAGCAGAAGGCAGCAAGAACAAGTGCGGAGTAATCCCACGTCATATCCTCTCTTCATCTTGCACCATCACCAAAAAGGTACAATAACTTACCATCCAGACCACAATTTGTCGTTGTGATGCACCACCGGGGATAAACGTCTATCACCACATTTTTGGTATTTCCTATCCTATACATAAATCTTGCCGATATTCGCAGATTGCATGGTCACTCCCGTAATCAAACTTGCACATGCACTCGGGTTCACCTGAACCGAGCTGCCTCACCCGACAACAACTAGAACCAGCCCAATATCGGGTTATACCATGGCTCCGACTGGTACAGCCATGGAAATAGCGGTTGCCGGTGCGGCTGACCTGGGCCGCTATGGTCGTCGTATTGTCAAGATGCTTTGGGACCCTGAGCCTACCAACAATGCCAAGGACAACCAGCCAGTTTGGTGTCTTGGCCATTCCTACGCACTTGAACCTAGCAAGAGAAAGAGTGCAGTTTCTCGAAAGGATGTGTCGCCTACCACGCCGCCCTCAGATATTGATCCCACTGTTCCTCCACTTTCATTACTGGTGCCAGACACCCCCCCCGACTCGACGTCAAGTAGCTTCAGCTCCACGCTCGCGCTAGACGAATATGAAACGAGTGACGACGGCGGTTGGCCAAGTGCCTTCCTCGATGATTTCGAGTCGCGGTTTTGGATGACTTATCGCTCTGGTTTCGAGCCGATCGCCCGCTCGGTAGACCCAAAGGCTCCAGCAACTTTGTCGTTTACTATGAAGCTGAAGGCTTTAGGCGATCAGAGCGACTTTTCTTCGGATAGCGGATGGGGATGCATGATTCGATCAGGGCAGAGTCTACTTGCAAACGCCATGGCTATGTATGAGCTGGGCAGGGGTAAGGTTCCGTCTGCGATTATACTTGGTATTGTTTTTCTAACCTGTCGGTATAGGTTGGCGATTGTCGGACGGTGGCATTGCGGAAAAGGAGATCATCTCTCTTTTTGCCGATGATCCCCGAGCGCCATATTCGATCCACCGATTTGTCGGTCACGGTGCGGTTGCATGTGGTAAGCATCCTGGCGAGTGGTTTGGGCCATCCGCAACAGCTCGTTGTATACAGTAAGTAGGCCTAGCACCGCCAGTTCCTGGAATTTACGGAGAGCTTACGCATGGCTGGCAGGGCTTTGACCAACGCACAAGGGGGGCCTCTCCGTGTATATGCCACTGGGGATTTGCCCGATGTATATGAGGACACCTTCATGGAAGTTGCCAGGCCTGCTGGGCCTGATGATGACTTTCACCCGACGTTGATACTCGTATGCACTAGGCTTGGGATAGACAAAGTTAATACGGTATACTGGGAAGCGCTCACATCTACGCTGCAGATGCAGCAATCTGTGGGAATTGCTGGGTACGTGTTCTTTCAGTTAGCGGCCCTGTCTGTTTGTACTGACTTTTTATTCTCGCTTGATCAAGGGGACGTCCTTCTTCTTCGCATTATTTTGTTGGCTCTCAGAGGCACCTTGATGATCAAGGTTCCTTTCTGTTCTATTTGGACCCACACCACACGAGGCCGGGTCTTCCGTTCCATGAGCACCCTTCGGAGTACACGCAAGAGGAGGTAGGCTCGTGCCACACTCGCCGTCTCCGACGATTACATATCCGCGAAATGGATCCGAGCATGCTCATCGGCTTTTTGATTCGGGACGAAGACGACTGGGATAATTGGAAGAGTTCTGTCAAACATGTGCAGGGCAAGGCCATAACTACCGTGTCTGCCTATGATCCGGCCGGGGGCAAGGCAGTTGGGCGCCAAGGGGCTATTGATGAGGTGGAGACGCTCAGTGATGACGATGATGCAGAAACCGTTTTGGGCTTTTAGTCTTGATGGGTTGCCAACGTTTTGTGTATCGTCACCTTGTTGTGTGTTGGTAATGCGGTCTTTTTTTTTTTTTTTTGTCTCGGGACGTTCATCTCGGGGGGTTACCTCATATATCTCATGACTACAGAACCGGGGCGTCTAGCTCCTGTATCTCACGTCTTGCTTCCCCTTCGTGTATACATCCGAATTCGATAGCACGACCGCTACCCTTCATTTGACCCTAGGGTGCATGCTGTCTACGATATGTCCATCAGGAATTCCAAATTGATTCGAACTGGTGAAGCATACAGCTAACCCCTAAAATACCGGATGTACGGCAAAACCTGAAGCGTTCGATGGCATGTCTTTGTCCGAGCCAACCGCCTTCTGCAATCGATCAAACCAATGCAAGCACTTCACAATCTGTTGAGATGAAAAAGGATAATGCCGTCTATATATATGTATGGCTCACTGACAACCGCCCCGTCAACTACTCCTCATACACCCCGACTTTATCAGCGTACTGGTTGATATTGCTAACCACACTGTCTTGGATCGTGTCGCCATGACCCGCTGCCACCCTAAGGATCAATTCGTTGAGTGTTTGCCTTCCTAGAATATCAACGTGATCTGCCGTGTTCGGACCTCCTCGGGGATTGAACCTCTCTGGCTCATGTGGCATCTCAACGACGACAATTTTTGCGCCGGCTGGATTGTACCTGCGAATGTTCCAGCCCCGATTGCACATGTACCCAGTGCTCAGCAAATTGACCGTCCCGTCCCCCTCGCCTAGGATGACACCATGGTCAATCGCCTCACTCTGCATCACTGTCGTATCAATGGTGATGTTGAGCTTAGCCATGGTAGTGAGCTCGGGAGACCGGTAGTAATATGCTCGCTCCGTCGACTTCCCGACACCATAGAAACAGTATACCTTCAAATTCGGAGCAAGTGGCAGTCGGGTCTCTAGCGGGTTGATCCATTTACTCGGATCATCCTCATTTGCTTCCACCTCCGCAGACGTATGGGCGATACCGTGTGAGTAACTCGACTTCACCTGCTCCCGGTACCAATCTTCGGAAGTATTGAAAAGGTGCTTCAAAGCGCCGTCGACGGTCAGATTGTGGTGTGGCACAGTCCAATTGTCGGCCGCTCGAAAATTTAGCAGTGTGGCGAAGCTCTGTTCCTGTCCCGGTTGATCATCGGGTGCACCGTCCTCTACCGTGCCCCATACGGCGTCGCCGCCGATGGGGAGCATTGATGAGATCCCTGGCATAGTACGGAATATCTCGGCCCGCTCTTCCTTGCTAAGAAACTTCTCCAGGCCATAAACCGCAAACGAATTCAACTGCGCCGTATCCCGCATCTCGCCCGATAAGACCGCGGGCAGGCCCTTGACTGCCCCGAGCATGCAGCCGCTCACGTTTATCCACGAATCGACATGCTTCTCTACCCAATCGGGACCGCCATGGCCGCCGCGGGACGAGGCAACCCAATGGAAGAAGTAGAACAAAACCTGGCTGCCCATGCTGTGCGATACTAGTACAACTTTCCTGTCAGAGGAGTGTACGGCCATTTCAATGTACGTCTTGAGACGACTGAAATACTGATCACGCGTCTCGAGATTAGCATACGACAGGCGCCAGTCGTAGGCTGCTGTGAACGAGTTGGTCGGGTCATAGCCTAGCGATGCCAGGTTCTCAAATATCTTGTTCCAGATCCAGTATCCCGTAATAAAAAAGTCCGTTGCATCAAAACCTTGAGCGGCGCGCAGCTTGATGCCGGGCGGATCAAGCCCGGTCTTCTCATCGAGCATGATGTGCTTTTTCCAGTTATCCTTATCCAGTACAAGCGCGCGCATCATACTCCAGCTTCCCCAGAGTCTCTTCCTGAAATATTGTCGCGAAACATTGGCAGTACCCCATGACTCGAGACCCGTGGAGATGACACCCGGAATCATGATGATCGAGTGGTTGACACTAAGGCCTTCGGCCTTTGCCTTGAGTCCGACAGAAAACGCATCATAACTGTCCAGGAAGTCGCGTTCCCCATTCTGTGCCGCGATCACATTAGACACTGCGAAGAGCGGCGCGGCTACCAACGGAGAAGGTAAACTTTGCACGCAGGAAGTCTATAGTGAAGGAATATATATCGTGCTACTCACCACGAGGTCTCGCATGTCTTTCACCAATCCAGCCGGCAGGACATCCAAAAAGCTGTCCATGCTGAGATCCCCGATCTCGGGAAAGTCTATGAGATCGCTGCTCTTGGCAAAGAATCCGGCGGCTACAAGTCCAAACAAGCTGCCAAGCAGAAAAACGAACGTGTTGCGACGCTTCTTGCCCCGGTTATTTGAATGGGCGATTCGCTGTGCAGTTTCGACAGTGTGATCCCTTTTTCTACCGGCTTCGGGGCCATTATCAAGACGGCTGGGTTCGTCGGGTTCTGTGGCACTTGCCACCTCTGCGCCGTTCTTGGCCCCCGCTCCTCGTCGCCGAAGAGAAGCAGCCATGCTATCAGGTATGCAGGGTTAATTCCAAGCTCGCGGCTGTTTCTCGGAACGTTGGGATGTTTGAGAAGGTAACTCAGCAATGCCAGAACAGTGTATTATTCGTGTAGACACTTTGAGTAGAAGGTCGACGTTTTATGACGCAAGATTCTCTCGTCGCTTTGCGAGCACGCCGGGCAAGTGGCCAGTCCAGACTCTTCTTATTACCAGAATCAAAGCATGAGATTGCACAGGCGTTATTATTAGAGGCCGACATCCGGTGGCCTTTATATACTGTCGAGGTACAGGCAGCGCGTCGTGGCGTTCGTTGTTTTCAACGGCCCTTCCGGCCTCGACAAAATATTACACCAGTTGTAAAGTATATTAAGCAATGACGTTAGTGGCAGAGCTGATCCGCCGACCGGCAAATCAGAAGCAGATTTTAGCTCCACTAGCACCAGCTTAGCGCCTTCCCATGATTTTGCATGAGATGCTAGTTCTGCAGCAACATAGAAAAGAAAGCAGTACCGGATGCTCGCACGGAATATCTGGATTGGGGATAGAGGGCTTAGCATAGAGCGAAGTCTAAAATACAAGCAAATGCCACATTGGTGGCCCATTATATCATCAAATTCGGTACCACGGCACTTGAGACCGGCCGTGTTGTTTCCCGCCGTCCCGCCGTCCCCCTCCATCTCTTCTCAGCGCCACCTGGCCATAACACCCAAAGTGCCACGCGAGCAATGGGATCACCAGTGACAGAGGCGCTGGCTGCCAGCACCCTTGAGTCTGCTCCAGACCTGCACTACATCCGATACGAACACGGCCTTGAAAAGCAATATCTTCCAGCGATTCGGGCTCTAATCTCAAAGGACCTGAGCGAGCCATACAGTATATATGTGTACCGTTATTTCCTCTATCAGTGGAGTCATCTCTGCTTCATGGTACTGTTTGATATATAGCCAGAATTTCTGTGTTGTACCGATATTCATACTTATCGTTCCGACCACAGGCTCTTCATCCGACAGACTCGTCTCTGGTTGGTGTTATTATATGCAAACTAGAAACGCATACGTCAAATAGCCCACCCACTCGACGGGGGTATATAGCCATGCTTGCGGTATCGACCCCTTATCGTGGATATGGAGTAGCTACAGCTCTTGTCAAAAGGACCATTTGCGCCATGGCAGAACGTGACGCCGATGAGGTTGTGCTGGAGACGGAAGAGACCAACATACCTGCTATCCGGTTGTACGAAAGGCTTGGTTTTCTCCGTTCGAAAAAGCTTCACAGATACTACCTAAACGGCAGTAGTGCCTACCGCCTAGTGCTCCTCTTGAAGTCGGTTGACCCTGATGCTGCTGCCGACCTGGCTCTCAGTGATGAAGGAAAAACCTAGCGGCAGCCAAGGCGATTCGGGGATGTGATCGAGTCTTTGTAATTTTGACCTTCATCACGTCGAGCTAATTGCACGTCGGAAGTGCCAACCAAGACAGTCACATTTGAGCGTTGCCAGCTGTCCGAAATTGCACGATCCTAGTCAGATTGAAAACGTAGCCGCTTTGAGGCTGATACAGGCTCGTACGCTTCAGCGTGTGGCGGCCTAGAAGGGGGACCGTAACTGTTCCGTTTTCCGCGAATTGGCTCTACGTCTTAGTCACTACTCGGAAACATTCAAGGTACTATCCATACGCAAATCATCGATCTCGCGCAGAGACTCTGGCTGTTTGATCGCGACCGAAATTCAAATTCTGTTATCAAAACCCACCAAATCAAGCTACAGCAGTTGTGCTCATTGGTGAACGACAACGCAGTGACAGTCCTAGGTCAGTCAAGCTGAGCTGTCATAACTACTCGTATCTCAGGTGAAGTTCCCTGACTCACTCCGTCCCGATCATCTCCCAGAGACACAACAACCTGTCATAAAAGCTTGTGGAGACACAAAGTGATGACAGGCCAGGTTGTACATCGCTACCGTAGTTCATACTCTTGTGCTCTTCAAAGCGAGTTACAACATATATCTGGCAGTTTCCGCTAGTGTCGCCATTTATATCCAAGATTCGCACCCCAGCATGCATGCAGGAGGCCAACACCCTTAGCTGCCAACAGTTGTCCTCATCCGGAGGTTGCTGGCGCACCAGCTTCAACCTCCAGACGCCACCGCCGAGATGTTTGGAGGCCAGGCAGCTTGTCTGGTGGGCGCCGCCTGTATCGAGAGGGCTCTGAATCGAGTAGACTCGTATATGATCATCGTAGCTCCCCGTTAATACTACTTTACCTCCGTCGGACATATCGATGGGCAGGGGCAAGATGGCAGTAACACCAGCTCCGTGGCCGCTTAGTATGCAAGCGTCCAGAGAGGTCTTTGGCGGTAGACCGTCCTTTGGTGCCGACGGGCTGTGTACAGTACACGACGTGTAACGCAACTTGGAATCGTCCCCGCCAGAATAGAGAGTTGAGACAACAGTGCCGTTTAACGTTTGGTGGCACACAGCCGGTTGAAAGGCCACCGTCCATGCTTCCAGATGATGCAATATCACGGGCTGCACATCTACTCCGCCCGAGTCACCCGTTTGCAGCAGGTTCAGGATATAGACCGCCCCAGATGATGTTGATATGGCGATCAAGTCTGGGATGTCCGGATGCCAAGCACATGCCAGGAAGAGAACGTCTTCCCCAACTCCGGGGATACTAACAGTACCCAGGCTCTCCAGGAGGCCTCCGGCATACCGAGACGGCGATAGACGGTATATGGTCAATGTGGCTGTGCTCGAGGCAACGGCAAAAACGTCCTGCCTGTCCTTTTTATGTTGGAAATGCAGGTCCAAGACAGCAGAGGGCTGTGGCTCCGTCTGAAGACATAGTCTGTTATATCGGACGGTCAGTGGGTATTTCCACCGTTTCCGCTGATTCATATCATGCGAGCTCACAATTTCTTGTCCTGAAGCTGAAAGATCAACACGCTTCCATTTCTATTCTGTGGCCGGGACGAATCTCCAGAAGCTCTTTTCTCGTCCTGCTCGAGATCGTATGTACCCACCAAGAAATAGTCTGGGTGGGCAGGGCAAAACTCAATGCAGCTGGGCGGAAGATCGAGGGTCAAGGTCTCAATTGAGGATACCGTATCAGACATGGTAGGAAAAAGGGACGCAAGATTTGCGAGCGTCGAAATTCGCGTGTAGCAAACGCGGTGGGGTTTTTGGCGTAAGCCAGCAGAGAGGGGCTGAGCAACCGAAGTGCGGCAACGCGATTCGGAAACTCGCCGCCCAGAGTAGACGATTGCTCTAACACGCTTTGCGACGGCAAAAGCGACACGTATGAGATACCCGCCTGCCCTGATATCCAAGAGGAGTGACGCGGTCTGTATTCATAGCATATGGAGGATAGCAGCGATCCTGACTCGGACTTTTACGGTAGGCTGCGAGCACGATGCGTCTTGTATAGTTGTGTCTGACCGATAACTTAAAGGAGATGTCGAGACTGTCTCCCGGCTTCAGAAGCGGGTTCGCGCTGCGGATGCGGAAGCAGCAGGGAGCCGCAATGTAATGGCCTCTACAGCACAGCACCATGCGACGATTGGGCAGGCCAGGATGCAAGTCTATAACCCATTCGCAGGCGTATCATACGCATGGCAGTTTGGCGAGAGTGCTGGGGATTTTGTCTGCAGGCTTCCGCCGGCCACGACAGTGGCAGATATACACACGCCGTGGATCTACGTTTGCAACCCACATATCAAAAGACGGAAGAAGGAGCTTGCAGGAAATCAGATAATCGCCGGGTGCGAGGACGAGGGCCCAGAGACCGAAGACACGCAGACTGGGCTCTTTGAGCGGGGCGGTAGAGAGAGACTCGATTTGCTCCGGGGTTTCATAGATGCCACAGGAAAGATGGGTCTTCCTCGAACCGCTGAAGAGGCCGAAATCAATCGTGCCCGGCGGTCGGCCGTCAGTGATATCTTGGGCCTAGCGGGTCACTTGAGCGTGACATGTGGAAAGGTGAGAGACACTGCTTGATGGTGTTATCGTTTGGCTGACAGATACTGTCTCTTCTTGCAGTGGTTATTGTTTGTCAGTCCTGGCGCCGTCAACAGGATTTGGAAAGTGGTGGTGCGCAGTACTATCCAAAACGAACTCGGCATTGCGGCCAAGGTAGCGCCCTGGAACCCGGCCGTAGACATCGAGGCAGAGGCACATCGGCCACGACTGATCTGCATATATACCGGCGATTTTCGTGACCGCATCGACGTGGGTCGCGTGCTTCAGCGCATTGCGGCATTGGATATCCTTCCGAAGTGCGGTGAACAAATATACTACAAGTGCGGTGAGCGACCATCTTCAACTTGTTTTGTTGCATTTACTAAGTAGATGCACTTATCTCTTGGGGGGGATGAGGGGAGCGATCAAAAACTGACCCCTGTTTAGATGCGTATACTTACCTAGGCATTGGCGCAGCCAACCCATGGGGCATTCGGGCATCGCTATACAGCTCTCACGACTTCCCTGTAGACTAGGTTCAATTACGACGTATCTTATGTCGTTGGCGCCCGGCATGTGGGTCAACCGATTGGTGCATCTCGTAAGATAAAAAGATAATATGAGCGTGTTTTTCCCGATTCATCCGTCTCGTCTCCTCCATACATACCCCGACATATTACCCGCCTAACGGAACTTCACTGAATAGGAAGGAGCTTGCCAGCATGGAGCTTTTGGCTTCTGCCTAGTATATGTAGGAACATTGCCTCACAGGCCGTCATTTGGCGTCCTATACACAACACGGCCAATTTGCCGCCACTTCTACTTTCGGTTTTGCTTATTCCCCCCTAACCGTGACCATGGCTTGTCCGAACCGAGACGGGGACGCTGGCCGCCGCGAACGGACGTATCCCTTGATGTCAAGGCCTGAGGTTGAGACTATGATTGCGACTGGACAAGCAATTGTCGTTGTGGACCAATATGTCCTCAAGCTTGATGCTTGGATTCCCTTCCATCCTGGTGGCGAGAAGGCCATCTTGCACGTGTTGGGAAAAGATGCAACGGATGAGGTCCACGGGTTCGTACTCCCTCATCTCCAGGCAGAACATACTGTTGCAGATAACGAGAGCTCGAGCCAACAACTGACCATGGCCTATCCCATTTCGCAGGTATCATTCTGATGAGGCCATCCGGACAATGGACAGGTACAGAATCGGAAAGATTGAGGGCCATTGGAAGAACTTTTTGCCTCCTATCCAGGGCGGCGTCTTCACTGAATGCGACCCTTGCGACAAGCAGGTTGCAGCGAAAGTAAAATTGTGCGTGAAGGCCTCCAGTGGCGGGTCCATCCCGCGTTCAGCGTCTCCCTCACCTATATTCGATGAAAACGACTCTGGGGAAGCCGAAACAGATGTCTACACCAATGCTTCTGCCAAGCCGCGCCGGCGTGCTCGTGCCAACCGCACAGGATTGCGGTCGGTTTCATCGTACACCTCGATGTCTTCTGCCAATGAAGCGGAAGCGGACGACGAAAAAAGCAAACAAAGACGTCCGGCCAGATCTGGTGCGCCACAGGCTGTTGCCACCGCATTTTTAGATGCAAAGACTCGAGAAGAAATTAGCCTCGACCTCGACAAGTACCCGGCTCTAGACGGCGAGACACAGCAGCTCATCGTGTGCGAATATCGCGAGCTGAGCGAGAGAATCGAGGCCGAGGGCCTCTACACGTGCAACTACACCGCGTACGCGTGGGAAGTATCCCGGTACACGCTTCTGTTTGTGTTGATGCTTGTCTTTCTGCGGCTGAAGTGGTATTCTCTGAGCGCTGCCTTCTTGGGGTGTTTCTGGCACCAGCTAGTGTTCACCGCACACGACGCCGGACACATAGCCATCACACACAACTTTCAGGTAGACACATGCCTTGGAATTTTCGTTGCTGATTTCCTCGGTGGGCTGTCTCTTTGCTGGTGGAAAGACAACCACAATGTGCACCACATTGTCACCAACTCGCCCGAACACGACCCAGATATCGAGCACATGCCTTTTTTTGCCATCTCCCATCGCTTCCTTCAGTCTCTGCGATCTACATACTATGAGAAGATCATGGTGTATGATGCAGCCGCTAGGTTTTTCCTCTCCTTCCAGTCGTGGTCTTACTACGTGATCCTTTGTTTCGGCCGCTTCAATCTCTACCGGCTTTCGTGGACGTATATCATTCTTGGTCTGGGCCCGCGCCGGGGTCGGGCAGGGTGGCACCGGTGGCTCGAGGCCGTGGGCCAGGTATGTTTTTGGGCCTGGTTCGGCTATGGCGTGGTCTACCGAAGTATCGACTCGAATTGGGACCGGTTTGTCTTCGTGATGATCAGCCACGTCGTCACCATGCCGGTGCACTTGCAGATCACGTTGTCGCACTTCGCCATGAGCACGGCTGAGCTCGGCCCCGACGAGTCGTTTCCACAACGAATGTTGCGGACGACGATGGATGTCGACTGTCCGCCATGGCTCGACTTCTTTCACGGTGGTTTGCAATTCCAGGCCATTCACCACCTGTACCCACGAATGCCGCGACACAACCTACGCCGGGCACAGAAACTTGTCATGGAGTTCTGTGCTAAAGTCGGGATTCCCTATGCTCTATATGGATTCGTGGACGGAAACAAACATGTAATCGGGCGGTTGGCGGATGTCTCTAGACAAGCAGCCATACTAGCCCAATGCCAACAGGCCGTGGCGGAGGGCAGAGCCTAGATGGTCTGTCCAACCTTGCGGGCTTCTGGTGGCTGGCATGGCACCATCGACCGTGACGAAATGCGCAGGTGGGCGATGGACAACTGACAGGCGGTGTTTTGTTTTCTAGACACTAGCAAAAGGTGGTAGGTAGTATAAACGATGTCACTGAGTTGTGCGAGAATGTTCTGTCTTGCTGTTCGTCCTCATTTCTTTATATGTTTGTGTCACTTCCTGGGCATCCATTTCAACCCGGCTCAAAGCGCGTGAGTGCAACTTCTTCTGCATTCAAGCACTTTCCCCAATTTCCTCCCTACGGTTCATCGGCGACACGATCCCTTTTCGTCGATGTCATCTTAGTCCCCACCCTTCTCTTGTCCAAGTGCTGTGCTCCTCGCAAATACAGAGTAAGCATCACACCACGCGGGGCTTAAGCTACTCGTATTACCTCCTATTCGGTCCACCTCCTATTCGGTCCCTGCTTTGCGGATCGTGAAACATGATCGGTAGACCCCCTACTCCGGTCAGCATCGTGCGTGCGTGTAGGCGTGCGACAGACAGTGGGCAAGTGTAAGTGGCTATTTGGGCAGTTGCCTCAGCGCTCACCCTGGCCTAGAACAAAACGATGGGCGATCGTGCCGAGTGGCTATCTTTCATATATATATATATGAGGATGCGACCGGCATGGGGGCCAGAGCGGGTGTCTGCCATGCTGCTCAGGATAGGTGTTCCATGGTCACGCAGTCAATCGCCCCGATACGTAAGGTCGATAATCGATCTGAAATTGTAGGCCTAGACGCTATGGCATGCCCTCTAACCGCTGCTTCTGGTTTCAGGTTCGTATGGACCGGTCACATCCTAAGCCGAACGTTTCCCCAAGCTACTCAGATTCGGCAGGATGGGTCGCTTCAGCAAGCTGCATGCTGCTTGCTGCATTAAAAGTGTGTTTTTTGTTCTCGTGTACGACTTAGAAGACTTCTGGGTATTGTCCCGAGAGAGGGGGTGAATTTGATTACCACGCTTAGTAGAAAACCCAATCATGCTCCCATCGTTTCCTTTCGCGCTTCCTCTGTTCCGTCCCTGCATAGAATTTGGTGCACGGCAGGTAAGCAGCGAGGCTTTATTTCTTGTAAGATACTATATAGGAAGCATAGGGATGACTTATGTGGTCAATTGGCGACAGAATTATCGGCTGGAACTGATAGGGCCAATCCGTTCCCTTCATGCCCCTTCATTTGCGGGAGGTACTGTACAAGTATCTTGCATATCTTTCTCTTCTCACCTTCTAGTGGCGCAAAACGCCATGCGACCCGTAGCAGTAATTGTACGAACTGGAACATGTCGCTGTTAGTCCACGTCCGTCTCATACTCCTCACCATCAGTAAGCCATTCTTTGCAGGTGGTAAGATATATTCTCGTCATCGCGAAAGGCTGTAGCTGTTCTGTGTATCCAGTAAGGCGGGGTTGCCTTACGCACTCGAGTCTCTTCGTTCGTACATGGTAGGGACTATCCGTCAAAACGTGTAGGTTGTGTGTCGTGTTGCTTGACCATTGCTACTCGATTCCATGTGTCTACATACGCCGTAGTAGGTGCCGCAGCCTGTGCGAGCTCGGCTCCCTTCTCTCGGGTCCTGGCTCAAATTTGCAGATACCGCCAGGTTGGATGACCAGCCCCCCTGCCAGTCGGTACCGGCAATTTCTTTGCCCCCTGCCTCTCTACCCTAGTATATCTGTGCTCTCGCCCCTACTATGTATGCCCATGTTGTCCGATGCATCCCCTCTTTTCTCTTTTCGAGGAAGGGGGGTGAATGACCCAGTACGAGAAGTACTGGTACTCACACAAACACGAGCACTCTCGGTGTCCGGCCGCAGTATGCCTGCAAGTGCTACTCGTGTGTCGACTTTATTCTTACGAGCAACCCCACGCCAAAACAATGCACTTTGACGAGCTAAATGTGCTCGCAATGGCATGGACGTTTTTAAAAAAAACCTTGCTGCCGACAGACACAAGCAAATGACAGGGATGTATCGCCCAACCCTGGTAGAGAGCTCGCCCTTCGTGGCTCGAAGCTCGTCATGTTTTGCATGGTCCACACCACCCATGGATATACGAGTGCATGTGGAAGACCTCACGCCTCCTCGACCAACTGCGTATTCATAGGTAGGCGAGTTAAAGCGATGGGTGCATATAAGGCCAACGTATCCCGACACGAACACCACACCCATCTCTTGCCCTCTACTTGCTATCATCGAAACGCGCCCGTTAGCTGGTATTAGGGCAGCTGTACTATTCTCGTCTACTTAAAAGAGTCTGTCTCATCGGATAGTCTTGCTCCCCATATCCGTCAGCAAGATTGCAGACTGGATCTATATGCGTCTAACGCTACTCCGGTTTGCAAGCACCATCAATATCTATTGCATACCATGGGAAGAGGAAAGATGGATGAAGCTGCAGCCGCAAGGATCCGAAAGGCCAGAGGCGATAAGGTATGTCGAAAAAGCACAATGGGCCATAGCGTACTACTTAATATACCAAAAGACATACTGACCAAAATCGGCTACAAGGATGACTTTGCAAGGCGAGCACAAATTGCCGCCCGTGCAAATAAGGAGACACTGTCAGACCAGGCTGGACAAAGGGCGAATAAGGACGGGAGCGAGGGGAACAACCAAGAAAATAGCAGTAGAAAATAGTTGCTGCAAAGTGAGAGGATGCTTAGAGTGGAGATCCGAATACTAGACATGAGACAACCGCTAGTTTCAATAGAGCTACGACGTACTTACGATACAGACGAGCGAAAGTTTGCAGGCTGTACGGAGTAGCTGCCGTGTATTGGATGTACAATGCCTGTACATACATGGGAAACAAGAGAAGGGGCGGAAAAGCCGATGTCGGATTTCCCACAGCAGGCGATCAAAAGGATGATATTCTTACGCCGTAAAGGTCAACGTGCTGCAGGCAGCGAATGGCCGAAAATGTTGGTCCTTGCTAAGATGAGTAGGATACCGCATGGACATAGGATACGTACGGGGTACTCACATAAGTTGATCACACGCACGGCATTATGTAAGGTGCTGCGACGGGCTTGCATACTGCATGTATCTTACCTGTATTATAAGCGATGCCTGGTGCTGTGGATTTTGGGGTGATTTTGGGGTCACATGACGCCCGAAATCACTAGATAATACTGCGCCCTTCTTAGGGCGCCCAACGCACTTAAACCTAGTATATTCAGTCAACCACCCTACGAAATATCATCACTAGATCTTCTGAAGGCCTTAGAGCTTACTACGATACGTGCAACTGGTCCGGGCGTATATCCCACAAGGATTACCGTACGGGTCTTACACTGGTGCTCGCGCAGAACCTGCGCGGCAGACTAGTGGTGCACGGAGTAGAAGCCACAATGCCCAGCCAATCAGCTGACCATTGGGTAGATAGCGTGGCCGAGATAGCGACCATTAGCCCCGCTGAAATGAGGTAGCACCAATCATCTCGCCTTCTGGAGCTGAGCCTCGTTTCCTTATTCCCAGATTGCTCAAACAGCACTCAGTACCTCGTACGGGCTCTGGGTCGACATTCTGAGTAGCCAGGACACACGGCTGTGATCAGCCCCCACCACCGAACAACGCTGACCTGTCCAATACCGGCGCACTCACTGTTCAGTTACGCGTGCTTAGCACACAGGCCGGCTTTGCTTTCCGACCTCTCTCTCCGTCTCAGCTTTGTCGGAGGGTGCAACATATCGACTGGCCAACAAGTCCACTGCGAGACGATCCTTGCTTGACCAGCCATGGATCCTGCCATTCAACGAGCGCTCAACGAAAAGCTGTACGAGAAGCGGAAAGGCGGAGCATTAGAGTGCGTCTTCCTGCCTGCCACTTCTGCCGCCTGCTCATCTTTGTTAACCCCCCCTCGCCATATCCTAGGCTCGAGCGGACAATCCGGGAGCTTGTCGCAGTCAAAGACACGAACATAGTCGAGGCAATCCTCGACCAGCTCTGCAACGAGTACGCCTATGCCGTACACCAACATTCTCGGAACGGCGGCCTCATCGGTCTTGCTGCAGCCGCCATAGCCCTTGGCCCTGTGCGTCCCGTTTCCAGTGTCAGTATCTGATATGTAGCTCACATGTGTCTAGGAAGTGCCTCGATATCTTGAGATGATTGTGCCCCCTGTCTTGGCTTGTTTCGTCGACCAGGATGCTCGCGTGCGTTACTACGCATGTGAGGCAATGTACAACATCGCCAAGGTGGCCAAGGGAGAGATACTGATATACTTCAACCACATATTCGATGCGCTTTGCAAGGTGCCTTTCCCAGCCTCCTGCGGCCTCTCCCGCTACCAACGGCTGCTGACTTCGCGTGGGATGCAATAGCTCGGTGCAGATTCTGAGCTATCGGTCAAGAACGGGGCCGAGCTACTGGATCGTCTCATAAAGGATATCGTGTCCGAGTCCGCTGCTACCTATATTTCTGTCCTTGCAACCCCGACATCAGACGACATCGAAGGCGGCTTGCCACCCGAGGATGACAGCGGTTCCCTCCCTACAGCCTTTTCTCTCAAGCGGTTCATGCCGCTCCTCAAGGATCGGATTTTCGTCCTAAACCCGTTTACGCGAACTTTTCTCGTCGGCTGGATAGTCCTGCTGGATTCCATTCCCGACCTGGAGCTGGTGGCATACCTGCCTGAGTTTCTGAGAGGCCTGCTGACCTTCCTCAGTGACACCAATCGCGATGTTCACATCGCGACACAAAACTGCCTGGACAAATTTCTCAATGAGATTAGACGCATTGCACGGATCAAGAAGGGGATTGCCGAGAGCAAGCGGTCGAGAACGCGAGGCAGCGTGAAGCGGAAACGAGCCAAGTCGTTTGAGAGCAGCAGTTTGCGAGCCGAAGCTGACGCCCGAGGCGTCATCGATGACAGCGACTCCGCTGGTCCTGTTGTGAATGTGCGCAATGCCCAGGCCGATGCTGCTAACGAGGACGACGTGAACAGCGACCCGAGCGATGACGGATCCGGTGCGGATGACGAGGATGACAGCGAGGATGACTGGGTACCTGGACAGGATGTGCAGATCAACTATGCCGCAATCTTGGTCATATTGACGGACACGCTAGACTCACCCCAGGGCGGCGCCCAAGGCGAGGATGGGCTCCTGGAATCCCTCCGTTGGATCGTCGAGTTTTTGGATATCTGTCCCGAGGAGGTATTGCCGTTCACGCCCAAGATACTCGCTCATCTGCTACCCGCAATGGCAAGTGGCATCGAGTCCATCCGCCAGGCTGCTGCTCGGGTCAACAGCTCTCTGATGAACTACGTTGTCTCTCTCTCTGCCGACACCGACACCTCGTCCATGGCATCGCAGCAGTCAAGCCTGCCGCTGCGCTCATCTACTGCGGCTGCCGAAGCGAGCGATCTCCAGCTAAATCACCCTGGCTCCCGCGATCTTGACGGCACAAGCCCATCTGCATCGGCAATACCCAGCCGAGCTGCAGCTTCCGTTGCCAGTGCCGCGCGCTCCTCGCCGTCACCGGCCCCCCCGACAGCACGGCCAGTGAACATCTCCCAGCGACAGCCGGACCTGGACTATGCCGCTGCTGTCAGTTCCCTCACGCTCCTGTTTCTGAACGACTACGAGGCGACACGCGTCGCTGCTCTCACGTGGCTGATCATGCTTCACCGCAAGGCCCCGAGGAAGGTCCTCGCGTTCAACGACGGCACTTTTCCTGCGCTGCTCAAGACTCTGTCTGACCCGGCAGAAGCCGTGGTCACTAAAGACCTGCAGCTGTTGTCGCAGATATCGCGCAACAGCGAGGACGACTATTTCTCCAATTTCATGGTCAATCTTCTCCAGCTATTCTCTACTGACCGGAAACTGCTCGAGACCCGTGGCAATCTGATCATTCGCCAACTCTGCGTGAGCCTCAGCGCCGAACGCATTTACAGGACCCTTGCAAACTGCATAGAGAAGGAGGAGGACGTTGAGTTTGCAAGTATCATGGTGCAGAACCTCAACAACAATTTGCTTACTGCACCAGAGCTGTCTGACCTTCGTAAGCGCCTGAGGAATCTTGAGACCAAGGACGGACAGACTTTCTTCGTAGCTTTGTTTCGCTCCTGGTGTTACAATGCAGTCGCTACCTTTTCACTCTGTCTCCTGGCACAGGCATATGAGCAGGCATACCACCTTCTCCAAATCTTGTTTGTCCTTCCAGCCTCCTTCCCGGAATCTATCAGACCAGTGCTGGCTGCCGGCCCTTTGCCTGGATGCCTGTCTTCTGCTTCTACCTCTGCTAACAATGGACCTGCCTAGTGCCGAGTTGGAGATGACAGTCAACATTCTCATCCAGATCGACAAATTGGTACAGTTGTTGGAGTCACCGGTATTCACATGTGAGTATTCCCCGGGAGCCTGTCTTACCGAGCACCAGATCAGATGCGTGTTCTTAAGCTAGAGCCTGATGTCTCTGGTGTCAGATTTGCGGCTTCAACTGTTGGAGCCCGATAGATTTCCGCATTTGTACAAATGCCTGTACGGCCTCCTCATGCTTCTTCCCCAGTCGTCGGCTTTCGCAGCTTTGAAAAACCGGCTCAACAGCGTCAGCTCCATTGGCTACCTGCATATTGCCCCGAGGCCGTAAGTGCTCTTCTGGGTGACGTTCGCTGCACGTTGCTGACATGTCTTCAGAACTCCCACCGCCTCTGGCGGCTCCAATTTCGACCGACCCAACAGGCTTAAGGGCAGAGAAGACGGTATTATCCGCTGGGGCGAGCTTTTAGAAAAGTTTAAGAGCGTCCAGGAACGCGCAAGGAGGTCCCAAAGATTAGCCGGTGGCGGGGTCGCAGATTCTATCAATGACGGAATAGGTGCTATTGGACTCGGAACTGATTTTCGCGCCAGCGATGGCGTCTTAGAGTCTAGGGGTGCCAGGGATCCGGGCACAACACGGATGGCAACCATGGGGCCTCCTGCTCTCGCGAAAGAATCCTCTGCGACGGCAGCACCCCAGCAAAGAGCCAAGTCAAGTTTGGGGAAACAACTTGGCCGGTTCGGTGGTGCTGTATCGGGCAGGGTAAAACGGGGGCACCAGGGAGCGTGAAAAGCTGCATCCTTCCAGCCCATGTTTATTTCTGCCAGTCCCCTGTATCTTCTGCTCTTTTTGCGCGGCATCCTTCGTTTTCACTACACTTTTTCTTCCTTCCCCTATCGTGTGTTCTCCCCGAGTGCATTAGGCGTTCTGGAAACCGTGTATGCATTGATGGAACGGGCTGAGCGGTTGGGTTGCCCATATCTTGCTAAGTAATGTACACAATACAGTTGCAGATGATGTGCAGGTCTCAAACCCACACCTTGGCCCTAGTGAGGTGGCTCGTATATCGCCAGCCGGACAACAAGGCCAAAGTCATCAGCAGCAGCGCACTGAACTACCTTGGTTTTCTCGGTGTTTCACGGTCAACCAGGCCCTCAAACACAACATCTCTCTTCTGGGTCATTACCTGTAGTTCCTTTCGGAGTACTTCCAGCTGTTGTCGAGCCAGGTTTTTATCGGGAGGCAGGCTCTGGAAAGGCTCTATTCGCGAGTCTAGGCCCCTTTTGCGAGAGAGAAGGACCCGATACAGAGATTCTTCGTCCTGGACTTGCTGGAGCGTAATGTCGGGTGATTTGTCAGCAACCTTGGCTGCTTTCTCCTTCATCTCTAGAAGTTTGACAGTTCCCGTCTTGACTTTGCGCTGTAGTTCCAGATTGGCCTTGGCCAGGTCCGCAGCTGGGCGGTATGCCCCGTCGTCGAGTTCTCCCAACAAGTCACCCGACCGTGCCGATTCTTCTTCAACATGCGACTGTACGGCAGCAGTCCGCTTGGTGGCTTGCTCAAGTTGATAAAGTCGCGCTTGAAGCTGCACCGTCTCATGCCCCAGGACCTCCGGGTCCGGATAGGCAACCCCGAGCTCCACAGCCATTGCAGCCATGGAATCGAGGGCAGCCAAGCCGTCACGCGGCAGTTCTTGCTCGACGGCAGCCGTCACGCCAGTGAGGATCTGAGTGGAAGCGCCACGGGCCTCTGCTGCATTGTGGCCAGCCAGCGCTTCGAGAGCGGTAGTCTCAATGCTGATTACCAGATCTCGTTCTTCATCGGCAGTTTCGTTCAGGGCAGCTAGAGCTACCAGTGCCTTTAGCGTCTCAGGATTGCGCTCGAACGCCAGGCTCGGGCGGCCTTCGAACTTGGATGACAACCAGCTGTCAACGTAGTTCCAGTCTTTCGCCGCCGACGATGCAAGTCGGGCTACCGAGGGTGAAAATATAGTTTCAGATGCGCGCACATGCGCCATGGTAACAAATTGACGAGCCTTGTTGCAAGCAGCGGTGGACAGCGGAGGCCTTGTGATAGAGTATATTGGGGCTACTGATAATACCGGTTAGATAAATACCCACTAATTGCATGTGCCGGACAAATTGGGGGATATTACGTGTTATTATAGAACGTATAAAGCTACTCAAAGCGGCCGCGAAAGTATTAATAGTTGCATCTCGTTTCGCAAAGAGGCCAGCTTGCCGCACAATGCCACTCCCTTGCACCGGGGTCATATCACATAAACCGACTGGGGCAGGCTTCCTGACGAAACTCACGATCTACCGTAGATCTTGGTTCTGGTCGTGTCAAGGCTGATATTCTCTGGTGCTGCTCCGTGTATCTTTGCACTCGCATTCGACAAAAAGCCGGCGCAAAGCCGCCATCATTCAAACCCATCCGACACGTCTGCCGACGTCCATTAACGGCCATACGCGCGACAACCTCGACACCATGCTGTTCAGACTGTCAGCCGTGGTCCTTGCGGCAGGCATCGTCTCAGCCCTGTCGACACAAGACATTCCGACCGACACGCCCCTGTCTTCACTGCTCGCCTCTGCACACGGCCATCTGTCCCGCGGCGAGACGGGCGAGGCGCTGGTGTACTACAACGCCGCCATTGCGCGTGATCCGACCGGTTACCTGGCATTTTTCAAGCGTGCCACGACATACCTGAGTCTTGGCCGACCTGCCCAGGCCACCGATGACTTCAACAAGGTCCTGTCTCTGAAGCCGGACTTTGAGGCAGCACACATCCAGCTCGGAAAGATCAGGCAACGGGTGGCAGACTGGGATGGTGCGCGCGAGCATTTCGCCAAAGTGAAGGCGACCCCCGACATGCAGGAGCTCTCAAGAGCCCTGGGCGAGGCAGAAAAAGCGGCTGGGCTTGCCGAGCTGGCCGAGGCGGCCGGCAATTGGGAAGAGTGCATAAGTCAGGCAGGCGTGGCAATCCCAGTCGCCAACAGGGCTTTATCGTTGCGGCAGCTGCGTGCGCGGTGTCGCTTTGCCCGGGGCGAGGTGGAGGAGGGCGCTGGCGATCTACTGCATGTGCTGAACCTGAATCCGGGGGACGTGTCGCCGCACCTGGTCATCTCTGCCGTCAATTTCTATGCTCTCGGCGACCTGGAAAAGGGAATGGCACAGACGCGCAAGTGCCTGCACTCAGACCCTGATTCCAAGCCTTGCCGAAAGCTGCTCAATCAGGAAAAGGCAGTCCACAAGACGTTGGTCAAGGTCGACAAAGCCTTGGGCAGGAACCAGCCGTCAACCGGCGTCAAAAACCTGGTGCCATCTGGCGACAGCCAAGGGCTCATCCAGGAAGTCAAGGAGCAGGCCCAGAAGCTTCGCGACTCAGGCATCCTTCCTGCTTCTGCACCGGCTGGTCTTGTTTCTCGGCTGGTTGGACTTGCCTGCCAATGCTACTACGAGGTATGCACTGCTCTGCTGAGCTCACCGATTCGACCTTTGCTAATGATGCGTGTGGGTGTGCAGATGAACAACAAGAAGGCAAAGAACTGGTGCGAGAGCGCACTGGACCTGGATGATGCCTCGCTGTACGGTCTGCTGTACAGGCACAAGAGTCATCTGGATGCCGAGAACTTCGAGGCAGCCATCGAAACGCTCAACACGGCCAAGCAAGCTCATCCGGACAAGTCGAACGTGATCGACCCTCTGATCAACGAAGCCCAGGTCAAGCTCAGGCGGAGTAAGACAAAGGACTACTACAAGGTTCTGGGCGTGCCGCACGATGCCGACCAGAAGCAGATCAAAGCCGCCTACCGCAAGCTGACAAAGGTGCATCATCCAGACAAGGCAGCGCAGCAGGGCCTGACTAAGGAGGAAGCGGAGAAGAAGATGGCGTCGATTAATGAGGCGTACGAAGTGCTGTACGACCCGGAGCTGCGTGCTCGGTTCGACCAGGGTGATGATCCCATGTCCAACGAGCAGCAGCACCAACACCATGGAAATTCTTTCGGCCACGGCGGCGGCGGGCAGCCGTTCGTTTTCCAGCAGGGCCAGGGACAGCAGTTCAAGTTCCGCTTTGGATCCGGGGGCTTCCCGTTTGGGGGCTGATGCACGGCACTGCTGCCGGTTGTCTTTCGAGGTGTTTGGGGGAACCTGCGCTCCTTTGGTCCATTTCGTCACGGAGTTTATCGGGAAAGCAGAGTATGGGAACTGTTCACAGTGCCGACGGCATTGGTGCAAGATGGTATTTGATGCCTTGAAAATTAGGGCTGCGCCAACCAGGCAAGAGAGCGAGGAGATGGATGGGTGAGAAATCCGGATAAATCAGCAAACCAATACAAAACTATACTTTTCCTACTGCCCACCTCCCAAGCCCGAATCTTCCTCTCCCGATGTCGTTGTCGGTTGAAAATCCCACGAGCATACCGGAGCCGTTGTGAATTGTAAACAAAAGCCGACCACACCACACACATGAACATACAGATGTGCAGCCAACCGGTCTATCCAGTCCAATTCATACACTAAATGGCGCCACGGTTCACTCATTATCAGTCCGTCTGCCACCCGCAGTTGTGTGCCGCCACCCCCTAGCTGGTGCCAGAGCTTTGAAAAGGGCCACCCATGCCCTTGACCCTGACGTCTATATATGTACAGGTTCTCGAAGACTTTGATCGGACAGAGCATCCGATGCGCCCAACGCCTGCCTGGGTCGGTGGCATGCGGACCTAAAGTCGAAGCAGCTCGCTTTCGCATCAGGGATGTGGATGCATAGCGGTGCCTTCTACTACTATCGTGCGTGATCGTTTCGGTGGATGAAATACGCCCTAGAAGGAGCACGGTGTCAGTTGTGAACTTGGTCCCTACAGGCAGGCCGTCTAGCACTCACTTTGACGCCTCGTATGCTGACCAGCAGATTGCTGTGCTAGGCATTGTGGTCACAATCCGTGGCCGGAAGCCCTTGAAAAAGCCGCGAAAGCCCTCTCGTGCTAGTAGAAGACGGCAGCCAGACATGAAGCTGTTGACAGACCTCAGCTCGACATCTCCGGCCGTGCCGCGTGTTTGCAGCATGGTCTTGATAACATCCATAGGAGTGGTAAGACCAGCCGCGAGGCCACCAGCGATAGCACCGGCGAGACAGTGTGTGACCGGGTCGTATCTCTTCGACGGGTTCATCACCGTCGATATGGACTCGTAGGCCAGGAACTGCAAGGCCGTGAACGGAACTGTCATAGACAGTGTTGTCGGATAGGACACGTAGAAGGCGGCAGCACCTTCGCTGCGATAGACGTATTTGGCGCAATCCAGCATCGACCGATACATCTTACCGGACCCTTCCATCTGCATGCGCTGCTTGATGACTGTCGCGCATTGTTAGCACGGAAACGGGCGTGCAACGGTCTGCGAGAGGGGCGAAGTCCTACCGTCAAAGGGATTCATGAGGGCATCGCTGGCGATGGTGGCACAAGCTCCGCTTGTTGCTGTTGTCGAGACATCCCTGTCAGCAAGACGCCTCACATGCCGCCAGAACGTGGAGAGCGGAGGAACTGACCTGCTGCCAGCGGATGGTGCTCTCCGACTCTGTTGCCGCCCATCAGGTGTTTGACAGCCTCGTACGTGGCAAAGTATACAGCGTGGGCAGGGCCTACGCCAAGTCAGCCGGCCTGTTCTGTCGGCACATTTCGGTCTGAACACTTCGAGCTGGGAGGGAGACTGTGCGGCAACGAACCTGCACCGACGACGACACTAGACATTCCTCGCCACAGGCTGGCGACACCCTCGCTAGCAGCCATGCGATATGTGCCTTGTATTAGGCTCGAGTAGGCATTCACACCACTGGGGCTGATGATTTGCATCCGTGTCTGTGAAGGAGACGACATATTAGACTATGTCGTCCGAGATAGCATGCAGACGCAACATACCTTGATGGCATCAATTGGGTACATGACGGTGTGTTCCTAGCGACGTCAGTCAGCATTGGCCATGACCAGTGGGCTTTGCGAGCTGCGAGTAAGACGTACGGCAATGCCGGCAAAAGCGCCGGCAGCCATGTTCTGCACGAGGGAGAAGTTCGGCGGTAATGACTCATAGCTATCAAAGAAAGGTCAGCGGCAGCTCACATGGAGGGCGGCCGGTCTGCAGCATACTCGTACTCCTCGAGAGGCTCGGCATTTGGCTGGGCCATCCTGGCCACAGCAGCAGATGCGCCGCCCAGGGTCTTGTCGTGGAGAGCCAGGGTGGCGACTGGAAAGAAGGAGACAGAGGGATGAGCGAGGGGACGAGACGGCTGCCGCCCCCCTTTCGGTCCTCGGTGGTCCTTGGTAGCTGTGCCGCTGCTCGCGGTGATGTTGCCCGTCGGAGCTGTATACGGGCGAGATATGGGCGCCGGAATGCTTGGACGTGGGTGCGTAAGACGTGTAGGATGGCGTCGGGACTTGCAAGCCTGCTGGGACGTGTGGAAGGAGCAGGCACGCGCAGGACTAGCTGAATCGCGACAGAGAGGGAGGGGCGAGAGGGCCGAAGAACAGGCTGCTCGGTCAAGGAAAAGCGTTGTAAGAGGGGTTTGGAAAGGGAAAGAGAACAGACGACGCGGCCGGAAGGTCGGGGAATGCCAATGAGAACGGCAAGCGTCGAGGCCGAGCTAGAGAGGTAAGCAGGGTGAAGATGACAGAGAGACGGAGACGAGAACGATGGTCCGGGACGGCGTGAGCTGTTTGTCGTCGGACTTGGTGGCTAGAATTTTTGCGATGCTGCGCTGTCGGCATGTCCAGAAGAGCTAGGGCAGGAAATTTTACAGGGGAAGAGGAAAAAAGAACGAGGGACCAAGGCGGTGGGCCGAATACGACGCCCGTAACGAGCAGGACTCCAGGGACCGAATGACTGGCAAAAAGGTCTTTTAGTGGTTGTGCCTGCTAGCTCCGCCGGGGAGGTTGCGAAAGTATGGGGAAGCGCTCGGGCAAGATGCACGCAAGTGCCTCGTGCGTGCCTTCCTCGCAAACTCCTCGGCTGGAAGGACGCGGAGACAACAGTCCCCAAGCTCCAAAAGCCGATACCGTGCATACCGCCCAGAATGGCCACCTGTAGAGGGCAGAACAGAAGCAGACCGTGTCGGCTGTTCTTGCCTTTCACGCGCACATTACTGAAGCTCCGATCGTATCTTATGTCCGACCGTTTTCCCGGCCAGCGCTATCGTCATGTCTTGAGTCCGTTTCTCCATTGTCCAATTACCACATGTGTTGTTGTACAGAAAACAACCTGCCCTGCCGTACAGAGCACAGCTTTCTCATCTTCCTGGAATTTGCCAGCCTTGGTTGGAACCCCGGACGGCCAGCTCTGGAACATCCGGAATCTATATCAAATGCGCAAACCACCAGAGTAATATAAGATACATCAAGCACAACAAACGCACCCGGCTCCTACAGAATCACAAGTCAGTCGCCGCCGGGGACCCTTGTCCCTGCCTTAGAAGTGGATAGCCTTGGAGTACGTCGCCATGGCCGCCTCCTTGAACGCCTCTGACAGCGTAGGGTGGGCGTGGCACGTGCGTGCAATGTCCTCGCTCGATGCGCCGTACTCCAGAGCCAGCGTGCCCTCGGCAATCATCTCGCCCGCGCTTGGGCCGATGATGTGCACGCCCAGCAGCCGGTCCGTCTCCGCGTCTGCAAGAATCTTCACCTGGCCGTCCGTGTCCAGGTTGGTCTTGGCGCGCGAGTTGGCGCTGAACGGGAACTTGCCCACCTTGTAGTTGATGCCCTGGGCCTTCAGCTCCTGCTCCGTCTGTCCGACCCAGGCGACCTCTGGGTGTGTGTACATCACCGACGGGATGCAGCCGTAGTTGACGTGGCCGTAGCCCTTCTTGAGGAACTCCACAACGGCTACAGCCTCCTCCTCGGCCTTGTGCGCCAGCATCGGTCCAAAGGTCACGTCACCGACGCAGCGAATATGTGGCAGCTTCGTCCGGAACTCCGAATCGATCACCACGCGGCCACGCTGGTCGAGATCAAGTCCGATCTTCTCCAGTCCAAGACCCGTCGTGTAAGGCCGGCGGCCGATGGCAACGAGCACCACCTCGCCCTCAATCTGCACAGAATCGTCGTATCAGCATCGGCACGTCATACAGACCTGTCTCTTATACTTACAGTTTCTGGCTTGCCCCCCTTTGCAGAGTCGATCTCAAGCTTGATGTTGTCGCCGCTCGTGTCGCCGCTGAGCACCTTGGTGCTCAACTTGAAGTCGATACCCTGCTTCTTCAGCAGCTTCTGCGCCAGCTTCGAGGTCTCCGCGTCCATGCCAGGACCGCCAATCTGGTCGAGAAACTCAACCACCGTGACCTTGGCGCCCAGTCTGGACCAGACAGAGCCCATCTCAAGACCAATGATGCCGCCGCCAATCACCACAAGGGACTCGGGCACCTTCTCCAACGACAGGGCCCCCGTGCTGGTGATCACACGCTTCTCGTCGATCTCCAGACCCGGAAACGGCGTCGCCTCGCTGCCCGTCGCAATCAAAATGTTCTTGGCAACAAGCGTCGACTCGCCTCCCTCGTTAAGGTCCACCTTGATCGTGTGCTCGTCAACGAAAGAGCCCGTGCCCTTGACGTACTCTACGCCGTTCTTCTTGAACAGAAACTCGATGCCCTTGGTCAGGCTCGAGACCGACTGGTCCTTCGCCTTCATCAGCTGGCCCAGGTTCAGCTTAACATCGCCGACCTCGATACCACGACCCGCCGTGTCGTGCAGAACCTGGTGGTAGAGATGCGAGTTGTTGAGTAGCGACTTCGATGGAATGCACCCAACGTTCAAGCAGGTGCCGCCCAGAGCTCCCCGCTTCTCGATGCAGGCTACCTTCAGACCTTCCTGTCCAGCCTTGATAGCAGCAACATAGCCAGCCACACCGCCGCCAATGATGACGAGGTCTTTCTCTTCGGACGACTCAGATGCGAAACCGCGCCTCCACCGGAAAATCGCCGAGGATGTTGGGACGATGGTTGGGAAGCTAGAGGGCTGTTTCCGGAAAGCTGAACGAACAGCAGTCCGCGGTATTAAACGACTAGACAGCATATTCGGATTTGTGCTTGAGATATGGATGCGAAACCCACGATGGGGGCGGGGAAAGAACGGAGAATAAGTCGAGATTCGAAGCAGTTGCGAGTGTGGCGAGTGCGATTGCCACGAATTGCCTTCGTGTTTGGGAGTAAAAGCAGCGATATTTTCGAATGGACTCAATTCCGAGAAGAGGCTGTTCCGGGAGCTCTCGGGTAACGGGTAACAAATGGAGCTGCTCTTTTTTCCGTCGGCCTAAGCAACAGCTGGCTTTTTATTTTTATTTTTATTTTTATTTTGTTCCAAATTACATTTCATGCTCGCGGTATATTTTGGTGCCTGGTATGCCAGGCGCCCAAACAAGGGCGATATTGCCACTACCAAACCCCGAAGATTCCACTTTATCGTCACCTGGATCGTGAAACGGCGTCAGACGGGCCAGCTTGACTAGTCAGCACGACTTATATCGCCGTCTAAAGCTTTTTGTGCTCTATCACATGCCTTGGCAATGCTGGAAGCCTGTCCCGCCGGCACGAGCTTGGACTTGCGCACGACGTGTTTGAAAAAATACGCCAGTCCACGCCGCAAATCTTCATTCTGTCTGATGACTTCAAATCGCTTCCGGATTGTGTTGCTTCCACCACTGCCGCCGCCACTTGCTTTGGCCGCATTGCGTACTTCCTCAAACAGGGTTATCAGCAGAACCTCGACAAGCATGCGTGTCTTTGCTTGAAGGCGCATCAGTTGGAGACACTTCAAGATGTCCAATCCTAGACACCCGGTCGCAATCAGATAGCCGTACATCTTGGCTGTGTTCACAATGCGGCGAAGGTCCGTCGCTTCGTCTTCTTCGTCCGCGTCTTCTTCATCTGCCAGTTCGCCAAACATCGGTTCGCCCAGTCGCCGAAAAAGCTTCCACAGGCTGACCTGAAGCACCCAAGCCATCCTGTGATCGGTGCTGCACACCTGTCGTGCAACAAGTGCATAATAGCGGTTGTAGTGCTGCTCAGAGCCCACGCATCTGATAAGCACATTGGCAATCTCTCTCTTGTCGTATTTGTTCAGGCTCAGCCTCAGTAGTCGAGCATGGGCATCTTTGCTGTCCGCCGCGGAAAGCAGTGTCACAAATATGGACCGGCGAGCATTGGTGTTCATTCCCTGTTCGCGGGCGAGCTGCTCCAGCTCCTCGACGTCCGGAATGGCGTCCCCCCATGAGCCGACCACATCATCATTGTCGTCGCCTCGAGCAGCCTTCCTTTGCGCAACTCCGACTGCTGTGTCTTGTTGACCATCGCCGACGCTTTGCTTCTTCGAATCTCCCTGGCCATCCCCGCCAAACTCGCCGCCAGTACCGGCCGGTAGTGCTTCGTGACCTGCCCAGCTTGCTCCGACTAGCCACCATTTCCCTCGCTTGTCAGCTTGTTCGATATCGCTCAGACCAACGCGCAGGGATCCAGTGGCCTCCAGTTTTCGTGAGCTAGCAAGGTTGCCCAGCAATTTTCTTATTCGCTCCGCATAGGCAAAGCCGCTGCTGTCAGCATCGCGTGACTTCTTTTTGTCGCTCTTCTTCACCTCGTGAATCTTTTGAATCATGTGTTGTGCCCTGACAGAGAGGTTTTTCTCGCCGCCGGCAAGTACAACCGCAGGTCGTATGAGTGCCACGATTTGCTTGAGGGCTTGAGGGTCATCTTGGCGGAGCCGGTGCCCGCTGGTTTCGAATATGCGTAGCAGCAGCTCCGTGTTCGTTTCTGTAAAGTTGTCCAACAGCATGCGGACGTAGTCGTATATCAAATTAGGACCAATCATACGAAAGTTGTACAGCTCTGCAATAAGCCCGAGAAGATTCAATAGCACCTTCGATGTCGGCGCCCAGGAATGGTGTTGTGCTCGAGTTTCACCAGTAGCAGCATCTTGTCCAGAAGCCATGTAGTTTTGGCGGAAGAGTGTAGCGCTTTGCTGGATAAAATGAGCTCCAAAATCAACGCCCTTGACCTGATAGATGGCCGTCGCAACTCCAGCAATGAGAATTATGACACTGTTGGACAAAGCCCCCTCTATGGCAACCTGCTCCAATAGTTTTTCAATTACTGCATCCGTGACAAATTGTCTTGGGTAGTCCAGGTAGAGTTTTTCGATATCCCCCAGTATGGTCAGCATGTTGGCATCCGAGAGACGAGCGACCAAGTGATGGGCCTGTCGCCGCACTCGTGAGAGGGTTTCTGAATCATCACCCAGTGCTTTCTGCTGCTGCCTCAGAGCTGGCGGAACATATTTGCCAGATGATGCTGCCACCACCGGTGCCACGTATGGATTCTCGCGAGTTCGCTTGGGGCTTTCGGGCTTAGACTGTCGGTCGGAGTGCTTTTCTTGTTCGTCTCCTTCCTCATCTGTACTATCTCCAAGATCGTATAGGGAACCCCCCTCATCTGAAGTCTGGCGTCCGTCGGTATCCTCTCCCTCTTCACTGCCACCTTTGTCGGCAGCAAGCAAGGCCTTTCTGCGCTTCGATAGAAGCCACTCATCTGCCTCGGCTTTTCGTTTTCGCTTGTCCGACATCTCGTCCTTTTCTTCGTCTTCACTGTCTAAAGATTTCATAAGGTCGCCAAGACCGTCCTCTTTGAATGACTGTGGCAGGTTTTTGCGGCCTTTGATACCCAACTTGCGCTCCAACTCTGCGATCTCGGCTTCGTCTTTCTGGAGTTTCTCGCGGACTCGCCCCGAAACACTTGGTTCTGCAGCCGTGGTAGTGTCATCGGTATCATCGTTCTCTTCAGACCCCTCCCCATCCGTACCGAAACCGTCAAATTCATTGCTCCCATCTGATTCACTTTCTTCCTTGGACGTTCTTGCAGGTGCTTGTGTCTTAGTTGTGGTATTTACCGTCCTCCCAGAGCCGATTCGTGCTGACAGTTGCTTTTGTGGTTTTGTGCCAGGTGCCGCTTTTTGTCTTTGCTGTTGCCATTTTCTTTCCTCCGACTTCGAACCTCCTTGCGACCCGGTTCTGTTCCTGCTGCCCTTTCGTTGAAACTCAATACTGTTTAACCCGAGCTGACGCAAGAGCCCGTCAGACAACAGCGGCCCTTTACTCCTCTGAGATGCCCTAGCAGCCATGGTAGCGCACTCGTCTGGAGAAAGATTACTCTTTACTAAGTGGCCGCATAAGATAATTTGTAGCAACAAAAAAAAGACTGCTACCCTTCAAAATGCAGACTAATAGCTGATTGTGACGTGCGATAAGTGTGACTAATCATCCACGTGGAATTCTCTGGCGAATTCATTTTGTGGGGCAGAGACGAAAAGCGTACGAAATAAGATACATCTAAACCAAGGAATCTACGCAGAGGAAGTCCACGCGACCCTCAGCCTACCCAACTACTTCTAGTTGAAATGGGCGTTCTCAGTAACGACGAGGTGAGTGGTATCCTGGCTTCCTGCGCTGCCTGGGTATGTTCAATTATCCGTCGCTAACTGAACTGCAGTTTTTCTCGCGCCTCGGCGAACTGTTTGATGCCCAGAAGGGCAAAGAACATGGCGCAATTTACCTCAGCCAGAGGCGTTGTGAGCACACATGCTTTTTGTTTGATAAAAAATCCAATTGTATTTCCTAACATCTCTATCTCTCTCTAGTGGCTCGGGGAGAAGGCGGTGCGAGCTTGCATATCTCTGGGAAACCGGCAGATGCGCCCCAGCCGCTGATTATTCGAGCGAGTAACGGGAAGTCCAAGAAGCTCCGAAAATATAAGATACGGCTGTCAACAACCGCGGATCCAGATGATTTGGAGGCATTCTATGCTAGATATGCCGAGACGTGCAAGGCAGGAATGACGCTGCTGAAGCCCCGTGACAAAAGTAAGAAGAAGGCCAAGGCTAAGAAGAAGAAGGCAGCCACAGCAGCCACCACTACATCGTGAGCTCATCTGCCCGTTAACGCCAACGGCTTTGTGGATGTTGTGAATGAATTATCACCACAGCCAAACCTCTCCTTTTCCATAGCAGGCTTTCAGTATTGCACCACAGTTGAACGCGAAAACTATGTATGACGTCCTAATTTATGTGGTTGTCATGAAATAAAAGGTATCATCACAGCAGGCAGATTGATATCCAGAAAGTTTCCTGTTAGATGAGCTTGGTGATATTTCTTAGAGGCAGATGATGATAGACATGTCATGCTATCAAAAGGCTAGACATATATATAGCTATGCTGCATCAAGACCACTGGCACATTTACCAAGCTCTTGCTCTGATAGCATCCCATTAGATCCTTAGCTTACCCATGGCTGAGAATTATTCCGATAACTAGGCTAGCATGGCCAGCTTCCAGTACGTTGGTGGGAAGAGGCTTGCGAAATCCGTTGCTAGGAAGATTATGCCCGTTTGCACTGCATCAATCGCAGCAATAAGTCAAGCAATCTGCGCCTGAGCAGCCAATTGGTCAAGCTGATCGGCGTTGGAACAGCAAGCATATCACGCGGATCCCCAGAGCTACTTCTGCCGATAGACCATTGGCGAGGAGACACTTCTTTTCCTTGTCGCTCGAGAACAAATTACTTCATTCGTCCAACCTAGGGTTAGCCACTGCCCAATAAAACCATTCCTAACACTAAGCACCTTAACAACCCGTCGAGCTACTCCCAAGAAGATGCCGCCCTTAGACCTTATACCACCCCTGCTCATAGAACCAGATCCTATTCTTGACGAAGTTCTAAATAAACGACGGAAGCCATGTGGTTACCATCCTATGCAAGCAGATCTAAATCAGAAGAATGGAGACAAGCATGGAAAGCGTAGGCTGCCAGATAGCAAGAATTATAGGAGAATTGAAGAAAACAGTAACTTTTTGTGGCCTTTCCTCCATCAATGACTCGATCTAGCTGATGGCGGCTGTCGCCATCAGCAAGCTGGAATTACGTTGCTGAGTCTCTGGTCTCAGACTGCGAGCTACAATTGCACATGGCATCAGCGCCGAGTACCAAGAGACTCTGAAAACAACCTAGAGTATCCTCCTCGCCTTCCCCGCCTCATCTTTCTATTCGTTTTGTGCCGCTCTGCGTGCATTGGAACGAACGGCACGATATATGAAAATGTTGCGAAAAATGACGAGGATAGAAGAGCACAACCGAAAACGAGAAATAAACGAAAAAGGAAAACGACGAGGGTAAAGCAACTAGAACATAATTTCGACAATTGCAATACGACCTGTCCGGCTTCTACCCTTGAAGGGGAACTTGTGTATAGACAGCCATACAATTGCCGATGCCGAGTCCAAAGAGGACTTTGGTGAGTCAAGAGAAAGGCCGGATGGCGACACGAAGAAATGGTATCCTTGGTAGATCCTACATGATCTGGTCCTGTGTCAACCCGTTATGATGGTCGGATTCCATGCTGCTGCCGCCAACTCCGGGAGTCAAGTACTTGACAAAGCTGAGGCCAAGCGGCCGCCCGCCATATTGGTAACCTTGGAACTTTGAGATGGCAGTGTCAGCCGTCTCGGGGTTATCGAACCGAACGACTCCCGAGCCGCGAGAGCGACCACTTGGCTCATACTGAATCTCGGCCTGTTCGACCTTTCCGATAGTGCCAAAGAGCTCCACGAGATCCTCGTTGCTGGTCGACCAGGGAAGCTGTGACCGCAAGCGTCAGTGATGGTGGAAACGTATACTGGGTAGCCCATAGAAACCACAAACGGCTTCTTATGAACGATGATGAATGCTTACATTGCGCACAAAGATAATTTCACTTGGTTCGTTGCCAGAAGTGGCATGGTCGGTGAAGGGATTCGGGGCTGGGAAAGGGCCAGGGCCAGCACCGGGACCGGCATTGGCACCGGGACCGGCGTCGAAACCGCCGGCGCCACTATAGCCGCCACGGCCGCCGAATCCTCCGAACCCGCCACGGCCGCTGAAGCCGCCCCGGCCTCCAAAGCCTCCTCCAAAGCCGCCACGGCCACCAAAGCCACCGCGACCACCGAAGCCGCCGGCACCAGCGAAACGATCCTCACGAACTTCCAAGACGCGGCCCTGCCAGTCGTAGCCGTTGAACTGCTGGATTGCATTCCGTGCATCGTCTGGGCTTTCGAACACAACTATTCCGGAGCCCCTGGATCGGCCATCGGGTCCAATGTTGATGTCGGCGCGAGCAACACCAGCCGTGCGGGCTATACATGTCAATAAGAAAAGCATGACCACACCAGGATGCCCGGTACGAGAAGGTAATAATCAGGAACAAATGGCAACATACCTGCTTGTCGGAACAGATCTTTCAGGTCTTGCCATCCAATGGTGAATGGAAGCTAGAAACTACATGTAAGCATACATGACAAGGAGTCGGATCAGAAGCTGGAGTGGAAACAAACATTTGCGACATAAATCTGTCTGCTTCCGCCCATGCCAGGATTAAAACCAGGGCCGCCAATAGGGCCGCCGTAGGCTGGGGCACCACCCATTGCACCACTGTAACCGCCGCGGGGGCCGGATGCCTGATTGAACCGTGGCTCCGCCTCACGGTCCTGCGGTGGACAGCGATTAGCAAACGAGAAGGGAGGGGTTAACGGATAAGCACAGCTGAGCCCATCAGCATCGATAAACTGCAAAGGGGGGTATACCTCTCGGACATAAACAAGGCGACCCATCAGGTTCTGGTTGCTGAGTGTTGTGACCGCATTCTGGGCTTGTTCCCTTGTCGCATATTCCACAATACTAAAGCAGTGAGATCAGTATAACGTGTTTAGGTTGACAAACGGTAGGGGAGGATAACCAAACTTACCCGCATCCCTACAATAACCCAGGAACAGCGTTCCAACCCGTCAATCCAACAATTCCCATCAAAACAAAAAGATGAGCCAAGGGGGGGCAAAAGGAGTCCGTGTTAAAAGAAAAACGTAGCCATCCAGGACTACGAAACGTAGTCGCCCACCTTCGACATTCCATTAGGGAGCAGCAACACATCGGCAAATATGACCTCTCCAGCTGAAGTAAGCAGTCAAGTCAGCTCACAGCACAGCAAGCCAAGAAAGAGGTGGAGACAAACCCTGCCGCATAAAATCTTTCAGGTGGTGCCATTTGACGTCGTAGGAAAGATTGCCGACGTAGACCCGACGGTCCTGCTGTGAGGTCTCTCGAATGTTGGACATCATCTGGTCTCTTGCGGCCTGTCGGTCATCATGCGAACGATGAGGGGCGCCGCTACTGTAAGCAGATCCGGCCGGCGCTCCGGAGGCAGGGGTCTGTCCAGACATGGGAGAGCGAGATCTTCTTGAGCCACGGCGATAGTCCGGGCTGCGAGAGCGGTTGCTGCGGGGCGAATACGAACGACGATGGCCAGCAGCACGACCAGGGCTGCGAGATCGACCACGACGAGGCGAGCGAGATCGTTCACGCTGTGTCTTGTTAGACTTGAGCTAGCAATTGAAGCCAGGGTATGCGTCCAAGCTCCACCGGAGAAGACCCTCCCGAAGCAACACTTGACCTGACGTAGTCCAGTAAACGCTGGGAGGGAGGAGGGGGGTGCTCTCGAGCTGAAAAGAAGCAGTTAATTACTTACCGGACGGTAGGTGTCTCCAGAGTCGGCTAAAAAATGCATGTTAGCACGACAACGATCAAGGCACGGTCAAGGGAAAAAGAACAGGGAACGTTGTGGATGGGTGATGTAGCTAAGCGTCTAAAGGCAGCAAACAAGAAGAGTAGGGAAAACAAGTGATGACAGTTATATGACGAGAAGTTGGGTAAACTGCGAGTCTGAGAGGGTATGTTTGTGCCTCTTTCGCCGCCTTATGCTTAATGTGCTGCACACTCGTTCCGGGTAAGTCGCTTGGTAGTGCTAGAGAGTCTCTTGGTGGTCAAGGACAGCGAAGACGCCTGAAGCATTGTGGCCGGAACCAGGCATAGATACTCGGCAGTATGGTAGGCTGCGCGCAGCAGCACCAAGCAGCACAATCGCCGGTCGCGAGCCGCCAAGAGATTTCGGTAGAGGAGATGAGAGGCAACGAACTGCCAGAAGATGCATGGGAAAGGCGTATGGGAAAAGGGGGGGAAAAGGGGACGAAAAGGCCAGAAGGAAGGACAACATGCCTAGCAGAAAACCGGCTGAGGACTAGGGACAGTGAAGAGAAGAAAGAAAGACTAGGTGACAAGTCGGCAGCAGACGAAACCTGGGGCTGTGTTGGAACAAAGGATAGGGGAAAGAGGCGGCCAAGACGAAGAGCGTTGGTATGAAGGAAGGACGAGGTAGAAGTACAGGATCAACAAAATGCGAAAGAAGAGACGGGGACCGGGGGGGGGGAGAGGGAATGTCTACTAGATGTTGGGAGGGGGTCTTGGGAGGGCGTAGAGAAACCGAGTAACAAAAACGGTTGAGTCGAAGTAACGGAGGCGCAACGGAGAGGATCGGGGGAACGGGGGAGGACGGGGTCAGAAAGCACAGTACGACGTATTACTCGAAAGATGACTTACCCATGATGATAAATAACTAACGCTCAGAGGCAAATCCGGCAAGAGGGGCAAGGCAGTTTTAACGGGTTGGATGGGAGCGGCCGGTGAGATGATAGTTCGACAGTAGAATGGTGATTAGAGAGGAGGAGGGAAGGGGGATCTGTTTGTAAGATACGGGCAAGGCAGCAGTCGAAGGGGGCAGGACGAGCAGTGTCAGCGTCGCGGTTAGACGGCCAGCAGGCTGCGGAAGCTGTGGGATGGGAGGGTGTGATGATGGGGTGGATGGCGCAAATCGGGGTGATGGATAGGCGGCTTGTGAACGGGGGATGTAGGGGAGGGGTGTGGATGGTTGGATGGATGGGCGGATGGGGAGGGGAGACGAGAAGGGGTAAATTGACGAGGATAGACGAGGATGGACGATGATGGATGGCAGCGCGGTCTAGGTCGCTGGACGGTTGGGGTCGTTGGCCGGCGTGGTTCTTGGCCGGAAAGGGTCTATTGTCTGCAGGCGCGTGTGAGAAGAGGAGCGCGAGCATTCAGAGAGCAGCCAGATGGGGAGAGCGCGCGCGAGATGGAATAACGGGTACGTACATATCCCCGTACGCGTGCCGGGAATGAAAGGTGACGAAGTCTGCAGTATTTTCGTGTGCGTGAGGGAGAAGAGAGTGTGTGTGGAGAGGATGAGCTCTTTGCGAGGAAGGGCGTTGACAAGACAGGCCAGGCCGTTTTAGGGGGGTTGGTTCGGGTCTCGGGCACTGTGCACCGGGGAGCGGCAGTATTGTATGGTGTGCCTTGCGAGTGCTGTCTAGTTGTAGCTTCTGTGAAAACGTTGGGACGAAGAGAGAAGAGAACGAAGGAGGAAGCTGTATTGCGGGAGTATCTTACGCGGACTGGGGCAGCAGAAGGCGCATCAGGCAGCAGGAACGAACGCCTTGCTTGTCGCGCTTTTTTTTTTTTTTGCTTTTTTTCTTCTTTCTTTTTCTTCCAATTATTAGCGGCAGGTACGATCGAAACGAATCAGTGCTCTGGGCTGGTGGGCCATCGCTGTGAGGGAGGAGCAGGGGCCACCAGCCAGCAAGCGGCAGAAAAAAAAAGATACGGAGTACTCCGTACGGAGTACAGATTGCGAAGAAAGAGGTCTTTTAGCGGACCCGCCAGAGAGTGACACGGCCCCTCGGGAAAGCATTAGTGTGTCCGCGGCGACCGCGACTGGTTTCCGCTAGGCTGTAAAGGCCATACATGGTAAAGATCGTGACAGCTGCAGCCAGCCAGCAGCCAGCCGGCGAGCCTTGCTTGCTCGGAGCGGCTTCCTGTCTGGCAGGACAACAGCACCCTACTACGAGTATTTACTACGGAGTACGTCCAGGATCGTCTTGCGGACCGCCTGCAACCCGGCAGCAGCGCAGCGCAACCCGGCTGTCGATTGTCGGACACGGTCAAGTGCGCAGTGCAAAGGACCGCACATATGCACCGGCCATGTGCATGCGTTAGTGGCTATCCGGCCATCCACCACCAGCCTTCTATCGCCTCTGGTTCTGCGACCTCTGACTAATTCCGGCTCCTTCCCCTCTCTCTTGCTCTCTTCGGCACGATCGCTGACAGGTTACACGGTACGCCTTGTTCGTCAGCGGCCTCTTCCGACATCTCTCGTTCCCGTCCAAAGGCAGCCTCTCGAGACAGAGCCGCAGATAGAGAGGAGACAGCGATCATGAAACGTACAGTGACTTGCACAGAGGTGTTTTTAGTATCTTACGAGCAGAAGATGCGCCGGATTCTATCTCACTATGGATCTTACATAGTAACATAATCAATAGCAGGCAACCCTGGATGCAGTGCCTTGTGTCCCCCCAGCGAACTGCCTGCCCCTCTTTTCTCGAGAGCTGCCTGTCGGCCAGTCGGCCAGTCGGCCAACCGGACAGAGCCATTTCAGCCGGTGAAGAGCGACTATGTGCAAAGGAGGTACTTACGCCGCGTCTTGGGGGTAGACTTTTCGTTCCGTTGCTGAGAGCTGCTCGTATCTCGACCTGAGCCTGTCGTAGCCAGCCCGCTTCTGCTGTCACCCCCCACTCTGCGATCAGTCCGTCTCGGCCGTGTCGCCAGATTGCGCCGGTTTCTGCGAGAACGGTCGTCTGTGGCATTAGACGGAATGGCGTGTGTCGGCTGGCAGCTGTCGGCTGGCCGCCCGGTATTATCGATAAAGTATTAAAATAATCAAATATTAAATTCAAAATATTAAAATGCTAAAATGCCAAACGCTAGAATGCCAAAACACCAAACACTTCAGAGCATCATTTTCACATTGCCCAACCCAGCTTCACCAGCCCGTCATGCCTCCGGTTGCTCGAAGCCTTGCCGTGCTTCCCCGGCCGCAGTTGGCCGCTGCCAGGCGTCTAATTACCACAACTTCCTTCTCGGCCGCAGCCCGGCCGGCACAGCCAGCAAGTCCGCAACAGCAGCAGCCGCAACAGCAATGCCGACATCGCCATCCCATTGTCAGCTTCGGCCTTTTGCAGCACGTCCCGGCCGCTGCTCACGCCCCCACGCGTCTCCGGCGCCGTGCCTACCACTCTCTCGACCGCCCGGAAGAGCCGTCACCACAGGACCGCTTCAGCTCCGAGGAGCAGGCCATTCTGTCGGCTGCCTATTGCCATGTTCCCGAGCACGGCTTCTCCGACCAGACTCTCGCCCTTGGCGCCCGTGACGCCGGCTACCCCTATATCAGCACCGCCATCCTGCCCGACGGCGTCTTCAGCCTCGTCCGCTGGCACCTCGTCAGCCAGCGTGTCGCCCTGGCTTCACGCTCGCAGGCCGTCTTCCATCAGGACGCTGCCAATTCGCCACAGTCAGGCCCTCTCTCACCGACCGACATTGCTGCTCGTGCTGAACGCATCACGTGGGAACGCCTGATGGGCAACAAGGCCGTCTTGGGCCGGTGGCAAGAAGTGTGTCCTCTCGTCTTCTTCTCACCCCCCTCAATCCTCTCTGCTGACTCGGTTATCCAGGCCCTCGCTATCATGGCACAGCCCAGCTTCGTGCCCGCTTCGCTGCGAGAGCTCGCTCGACTTGTCGACGAGATCTGGGCCCTCGCTGGCGACACCTCGGCTGACCCGTCGTGGTACTCCAAACGCGCTTCTCTCTCTGCCATCTACGCCTCCAGCGAGTTGTTCATGACCACTGACCCCGACCCAGAGTTTGCTGCCACTCGCGACTTTCTCCACCGCCGTTTTCAAGAAGCTCATGATGTCGGTGGCTACCTCAATGCCGTCGGCCAGTGGGCCGGCTTTGCTGCCAGTGCCAGCGTGAATGTCCTCCGAAGCAAGGGTGTGCCCATTTGAGTCCGGCCCGCTGCCACATCTCACACACAACCACAACTACTGTATAAACCACACGCTGTATTCGAACAATCGAACGCTTCTATAGAACAGGGATATCTGCATCATGTCATCACAAACACAAAATCTCCGTCCCTGGGCTTTGCCCATGACCACGCAAAACACACATATTAGCACACTCTTCGTACAGTCTTCTCCGTCTTCTCTCTGCTTCTGTTGGCAGTACTCCGTCTGCCAGCAGTCTAAACAGAGAACAACACCTGTGTCCCCTTATTGTCATGCGTCAAGCGTCCGCTGTCTTGGATCCGTCAGCCGGATGATCTTGACGTCGGGCGCGTGTCTGGCACTGCCCTGGATCGCATTGGGCGTGATGAAGATGTACTGCCGGCCTACTGACCGGCGAGCAGCGTCCACCTACAAGATTGGTTAGCAAAAGGCAGCCGCAAAGGCAGAAGATCTCGCGCCACATACCAGCATGTTTGTGCTCACGTCGCGGTTGACATTGTCCATGAACACGTCAAACTCGTCCAGACACCGCATGCGCGACCCCATCGCCTCCCAGATCGAGAGGAGCAAGCAGATGGACGAGAAGGACTTCTCGCCGCCCGACAGCGTCTTCGTGTCGCGACCCGATACTGTCCGCCGCGTGTCGTCCGGTTCCACCTGCACCTGCAGCTTCTTGTTCTTGTGGTCCAGCAGCAGCTTGCCACGATATCCCCGTTCCGACAGCAGGTAAATGAAGCTCGTCCGCGAGTTGGCCGAGATGTAGCGCTGAAACTCCCTCCACTTCTCCAGCCGCTTGACCAGCGCATTCTTGATCGCTTGCACGTGTTCCTTGCTCACGTCGCAGATGTCTTTGATCTTCTCGTATGCCACCTTCGTCATTACCACCCGGTTGCTGGCCTCTTCGTCCGTCATGCCCACCTTGCGCCGTCGGACGTCCAGCTGCCTCACCAGCGTCTCGAGCTTCTTCTCCACGCTCGCAAACGTCTCTCCCTCTGGAATCTCCACCCGCTTCGGGCTCACCGTCGCCGCCTGCTTCGCAAAGTCCTCCACCTGCTCTGCCTGTCGGTCGCGTTTCCGACTTGCCGCCTCCTTTCGCTCCTCCAGCAGCCCGATTCGTTCGAACGCCTCGTTCTTCGCAACCAGAGCCACTCGCCGCAGGTCTCGCATCTTCTCCACCACCCGCATCGACTTCTCGATCTTGGCCCGGAAATCCTTCCGCTCTTCCTTTTCGGCCTCCAGCTTCCGCTTCAGCTTCTCCACTTCCACGCTCTGCTGGTTCTTCTTCACGTTGACGTCGCCGTACTGCCCGCCGAACTGGTCCTTCTCTTGCTTGGCAGTATTTAGCTCTTCCTGCAATGCCTGCAGCCGGCCGTCCGCACCGTCAAATCTGTCCAGCTCTTCCTCGGCCTGTCGCAGCGCCGCGCTCGCTGCGTGTTCTGCCCTCTTTAGCGTCTCCAGCCGCCGCTTCTGTGTCCCGATCTCAGCTTCGCAGCGCCGCTCCTCCTGTTGGAGCTCGTTCAGCTGCATCTTGAGAGCCTGCAGCTCCTCCCGGTTCTGTGCGAGAATGTCGGTCTGGACGGCAATCTGGCTCCCAACATCCGTCTTCATCCGTGGCCGCTGCGACAGGACAGGGATCACAGGTGTCGTGCTCACATTCCCGTTTCCGCGGCTGGTAAGACGCAGACCCTCGCCACGCTTCTTGTCGTGGAGTGTCAGACATGCGACCACGTTGCGGGGGACTGCCCCATTGAACATGACCTGCTGTGCCTTCTTGCGGTCTTCCACGAGAACCACCTGCTCGATGTAGTTGTTGATGATGAACTGGTCCCGGACTAGCACGTCGTCAAATTCCAGGATCCGGAGGATTGTGTCGAACTGCGGATCGGGCTCCTTGCCCTCTGTGTTAATAGGCCGCGAGTTGGCAATGAATACGGGGATGTTGCCCATATTCAGCCGCTTGATCAGACCGCTGAGGCGTTGCTGGTCGTCTTGGCTTGTCACGATAAACCCGTTCAGTGCGCTTCCAAACGTCTTCTCCATGATCGGTGCCCAAATTGGCTTCTGCACGCGCACCTTGGAGCCCAAAGGACCGACTGGCTTTCGCAAGAACCGTCCGTCCCGCTCGATCATAGCCACGAGCTCTGCCATCCGAGGATCGAAGGCGTCATACTGGGACAAGGAGCCACGGCTCTGCTCGAGGCTGCGGATGCGTACCTCTCTCGCTCTGACGTCCTCATTTTTGCGAAACACGTCGGTGGCCAGTTTCTGGCTCGCTACCTGCGCGGCTGCAAAGTTCTTTTGGAGCTGGGGAAGGCGCTCTTGTTCATGTACGAGATCTTGCGCAATGTCCTCCACCTTCTGCTTTGCACCATCGTGCCGAGCCTGCATCTCCCGGTGCACATTGCCATTGGCATCCTCAAGTCGCTGTTGTTCCTCCCGTATTTTGTTATCCAGATCCTTGGCACGGTCTGCGGCCGCTTTCAGGCGACTGTGAATATCCCGCTCGTCGGCGTGCAGGCCTCGCAGCTCCTTGACTGAGGCGTCATATTCTTCCGTCGCTCGCTCGACCCGTTCCTTGTAGCTGCCGTCTTCCGCCTCCAGTGTCGAGAGCGTATCTTCTGTCCGCCGAAGCTTATCGTCCTCGATCTCGAGCTTCTGTGCTGCGGCGTCTCGCACCGCCTCGGCCTCAGTGATGTTATTGCCGGCTTCCAACACCGCTTGTTCGCACATTTCCAAGATACGCTCCTGCTCCACGACCTGCGACCATGCCAGCTGGTTCGTGTAGAGACGTTTCTTGAGCCGCATGTCCTGGTTGTCCTGAATGATCTTGTGCAATTTCTGCGCTTCTTCGAAATTTTGCTTCAACCGTCTGACTTGTTCCTCCAGTTGCGGTATCCGCTCATCGTGAGCGTCGAGATACTGCTTAACCAGTTGATAGTCCTTGTCCAGTTGCTCAAGCTGCACGCCCTGGACAAAAAACTTGTACTTCAGTGACGCTGATGAGCTATTGAGAAACTGGCGTGCGTTGTCCTGGGAGAGCACGTTCAGAGGGTTGTCGACTTGGAGATAATAGTACTCTACAATATCGTCAACATCGGCGCGCTTGTTCGAGATAAGCCCACCGGTAGCAGACTTTAGCTTGAAGCTGCTGGTGCCGGTCTTGGAGAAATGCCGCTCCACGATGATGGAATCTCCGTATACGTCATGCTCATAAGCATCCTCTCCACAATTCTTGATCCGAACGGCCAAGATCCCGCGCTCCTCGCCTTCCTTGATGAAGTTTTTCAGACTCCCTCCTCGGTTCGTTGCACTTGCCTTGGCCCCCAGACAGAGTGTGATCGCTGTCAAAATTGCGCTCTTACCGCTACCGTTCTCGCCCACGATAAAGTTCAGCAGCGGACCGAGCTCGCACTCCAATCTTGTATGGCACATGAAGTTGACACAAGTGACGCGCTCGATAATGCCATTCTCAGCTCTGCGATTCTCACCACTTATATCGGCAGTGACTGTTGCGTTCTGCTGTGCACGTTGCTGAAGCCGTTGCGTGGCGACCATATCGTCCTCCTCTTCGTGGAGGAGGTGTTCGAAACCCATGTCTCGCATTAGCTCGTACTGTGAGGCTGCCTGCTGCTCCGGAGGACCGTCGTCGGGCTGAAGGGTACTTCGGTCTTGCTCAACGCTGCCGGCGTCCTCCTCTGAGTCTGCGTCATCGCTCGCGCCCGAATCACCCCCATCAGTAAGGATAGAATTCTCCTGCTCGTCTTGGGTGTTTTCATGTTGAGATTTCAGAGGCCCAGAACGTCGGCGTACAAAATCCTCATTCACATCGGAGATGCGGACTCGCTTGGAAACCTGTAGCAAAATGTGGCGTAAGTTTACTGTCCTCGGGCGTTGCAGGTGGGAGCAGGATAGCACCGGACCGGTGTAGCCTTACGGAAGAGTACTGCAATGAGGAGCTTGCCTCCGTTATCGCGACAACCTCCATGTCTTCATCGCCAACGGACGCGTCTTCCATTGTGCGCCGCGAACGCTTCCTCTGGGAAGGCCCAGCCCCATCAGAGCCTATACGGCTCGTACGGCCTGGCATTTTGACTGCATGCACCAAATTTAAACACTCAGTCGGGTATATTGTAAAAGTGGTTGCTGTGGGTAAGAACTACTAGATTCGGAGACGCGGTGATGAGGAAAACACGCGTCCGCAAAGCGCGCGGTTGTACACAGGCGCTAAGTGCTCTTGTTGCCTAAAACGGAAAACCCACTTATTATCCGCCATCAGGTTTAGAACTCGCTTATAAGATATGTTCGCTCCTCTACTTGCATATAGCTCTTGCTCTGTTCGCAGTTCGTCTTAAGTCCAGTATCCTGGCATTTTACCATAGCCAACAGCCAAGTAAGTGATGAGGACGTGAGCACGTCTGTTCGAACAATTCACTGCAGTATGGAAGACGGAGATTCTGGGGGCAACAGTGACCTCAATCCGCTTGCGCTTAAACGGATCTTACCAGAGAACTCTGCGGAATACATGCTATTTCTTGTGGGGGACGCCGATGATGAGGCTGCAGACCTTAAGCCGCTAGCCAGACTCGAAAGTCTACGCAAAACCGGGTTGCAGTTGTTAGGGAAACTCACAAGGGACTACATCTGGCAACGAGAGTCTTTCAATCTCGAGGTCGTCAGTCATAATGGTATTGACAACATCCCCGACGTCAAAAGGGCGTGCATTTGCTGACACCTGTTTAGGCCTGGTATATCTCCATGGTATAACCGATTACGGTGACTGTGTTGAAGATGAGTGGCTGATAGTATACATACTCCGTGAGCTCAGCAAGTCATTCTCGGATCTCTGGGCCCGCATATGTGATAGCGATGGCGAGTTCTTGCTTGTCGAGGCTGCTAGAACTGTCCCCAAATGGCTCAACCCTGAGATAGATGCAAACCGTGTCTGGATCCACAACGGACAGCTCAGGGTAATCCCCCTGGCTACAAAGCAAACCGACAAGTCTTATACGGCTGAAATTGAACCTTCATCGATCTCGTTGGCGGAAGCAGTGCAAGCGATTAAATCAGCTTCCGGAGGGCTGTTGCATATACCGGCTCTTGAGACAGAGGCCTTCTACCGGCTGGAAAAATACCCTGACCAGATTGCAGACTCTATCCACTGTGCACGAGTGCTCATACCCAGGAAGGTCGCCTATGTTCTACACGACCGACCCCAGGCTATTGCGCCAGCTGTTGAGGCTTTTTATATGCGAGACCCAGATATGACGAAGCGCATATTTTCGTCAGAACAAAAAACATTTGCGTTCCCACCCACAGATCTGGTCTCTGTCAGCGTCAGGTTCACCAGGATCCTTTTCGCTCAGTTGAGAGGACTGAGGTTCACTCCGCCAGAGGCTTGGTCAAAGGAATTTGCGGCACATGTCAGATCGGTTATTGAAAAGGAAGACGCTGCAGTCGGCAGTATGCCATCGACCGATGGCCGGAAAGTTCGAATAATGGCAAACCTGGGACTGAAAATCACTTGCGGGGCTGAGCTTATGGCCTTGACAGCTGAAACAAACAACAGTCGCGTTGTGCGGGAGGTTGGACTTGTTCTGGAAGACCTTGCAGAGGACGGTGACGATGCCGGTCATTTGCCGACAGATGAGGATATACGGTCGTGGAAGTATTTTGATCGCGACGATGACGAGTCATGGCTGAACATCAACTTCACAGAGTTCGAGCGCGAGCTGGATAATGTGCCAAGGAACAAAAATGACGAATCAACTTCGACTGCTGAATCTAATACAGCTGGCAATGTTCGGGCTTCAGATAGTCCTGGTTTTGGAGATGCTCACGTGCAAGCTGATCTTCAAAAGATGGTATCGCGCTTCCAGGCCTTTCTGGATGACGATGCAGCCGGCCTCGATGGCATAGACATGGACAGAATGGACGAAGATGATGATACCGACGAGGAGGACAGCGAGGCCGACAGTAGCGATGTGAGCTTCGATGAAGACACATTCTCACGTCTCATGCGAGAAATGATGGGGCTCCCCCCTGATACCGCGTCCGAGGCCACATCTTCACAAGCTCCGGTACAGAATTTAGCAGACACTCTCACAGAACGTCTGTCCACAGCATCAACCACTTCTAAGACGATACAAGGGGATGCTGGCAGCCATGGCGTAGTCTCAAAAAGTCCCGGTACCCCTGTGGATGATACAGACGACGAAGATGGCATTTCAAATCTTGCAGCACAGTTCGAAGCCGAACTAAAAGTGCACGGTGCTCTAAGACTCAATCCACCTTCAAAAGGACATCAAGCGACGGTCACAGAAGGGCCCAGTACTGGCAGTGATACAGCTAACAAGCCCGAGAGTGATGAAGAGGGAGAAGTGGACGTGGACTACAACTTGGTCAGAAATCTGTTGGAAAGCTTCAAAAGCCAGGCAGGTATGGCAGGTCCTGCTGGCAACATTTTGGGCATGATGGGGTTGACTCTCCCTCGCGACGACGACGAGGCTGAGGTTGGGAGCAGGGGTGAGGATGGGGTAAGTGGGAGCAAAGGCAGTGGTTAGAAATCCGAGTATAGGCTATTTCTATAGGACTTTAGTTTCTATATCATCTGAATGAAGTTTATAGAATTCAAACTGCCGCGAATCTAATATGGGTTTGCAAATTGGTGTAGATGGGAAACAAAGAGATGAAGCGAAAGAATAAAATAGCGGCTCGTAACCACCTGCTTCTGTAATTGATCAAGCGCCTCCTTCAGAAGGCTTTCCGCTTGTCTTTCTCAAGACTGGTCGCCGGGTTTTGATTTTAGCTTCTTCACAGGCGACATTTCCCCACTGGGCCTTCGATGTTGTGACCCGAGACTCGGGCTTTTGCCAACAGCATCCAGTTTGGCTAGAATTTCTGTCAACCTCTTTCGCGCTGCGAGTTCATGGGTTGTCTGGTCACGGCCTGGACGGTAGAAGCCTTTGACAATTTCTACCACAGCGTGGTAGCACTGATACATGAGCAGCCTTGCTGTCCTATTCTCCTGGCTTTCGACGCTCATCCACGGATCCGTACTATGCCACTGGGCTGATTCAGTCTCGGTCTCAATGCTGCTGAAGCCAGTTAAAAAGGGGTCACTAGGCTTATTGCAAAACACCGATGCAAACAAGGGGTCGCCAAACAGACAATGACTCCAGTCACGGACACCAGTAACAGCAATGTCTCCAGAAGATGGGTCATACCCGGAGCCTTCGTCTGTCCGCTTTTTTAAATATCCTGTGGTCGTATCTAGCCCGCATCTCTGAACTGTTGCCGGTGTTGAAGTTGTGTCTATTCCTCTTCGCATTGTCGATAACCGCTCCACCAGCAAATTCGTGTCATCCACAATGTCAACCACAACTAGACATGGCGTCACAACAGTATCCAGTATATGGCTCAGACGCTGGAAATGCTTTCGGATGGTGGGATATGCCAACGCAACAGCCACATCCTCACCGTCACGCAGTATACTTTCGAGAATAGAGTGAAACGCCACTGACCATGTCCCCATTCCGGCAGTTCCATCGTCCCCTCGAGCCGAATCAGAGTTGGACGATGGTGCTAGCACGGCCAGGGCAGGGCCGAATTTTCCGGATATCGGCGTGAGACGAGACAGCTGGCGGACAAGCCTTCCGACCTGGTAATCCACGGCCGTTCGTTCTTTGGGCGTCAGAGGTGTAGATAGTGTAGAAATTGGGACTCCCGGTGGCGGTACAAAGACGCTGTACGGGGTGGAAAACGTTAATCCAAAGCATTGGGGACCAGATAGTGTCGGCGATAATGAGGGTGGAGGAAAGGGAGTCGGGATAAAACTCAGGAGATCAATGTCTCGTGCGAACGAAGCAGGGCCATGATGTTTAGCACTATAGGTAGTTTGCGTATTTTCAGGACAGCGTCCTTTTTTCGACTGGCCACTTCTCGCGGAAGACTGCCCGGTCCTTGAATTTGAATCGTCTGATAAAGACAACTGGGAAGCTCCTCTCAACCAGCAAAGCACCATGGTCTCAGTCGTTGTCATCGTCTGTTCGAAGCGCAAGAGTCTTGACATTGGATGAGGTGGCATGACAACAAGCAAATTTGTAGTGTCGGAGAGGTGGACCTCATATACGCGACGTAGCCCATGGTTTGAAAGCAGAGCGATGGAGGTTATAGTTGTACTAGGTAAGGCGGACGAGCTTATGATGTCCCGTACGTCCTGCATAGAGTGCTCGGTTGGCAGCGGGGATTGCTGCATGGATGGCAACGGCATCAGTGGCAAGCGGGTCGCTTTGTGTTGAACAGAGATCTCCTGGTAGCCACAGTTTCGGGTTTGTGGCCTCGTGGGACGTTGAAGGGTGGCCAGCTCTAGCACAGTGGTGGGCACTATGTCAAGTTTCAGTGTCACAAGCTGTCTGGGTGCCTCGAAGAGTCGCGAATTGGAAGGACAAGAGGAAAAGGAAGCAGACTTCTGATGCTGGTTGTTGTGATAGAGGTTGCAAGAGTTGCAGAAACGATGACGGTGACGGTGACAGCTTATATAAAGACCGAGGGGATGCGGACAGTGACGGCAAATGTGATGGTAAGAATTCCGGGGGGCTGAGTTGCCTGGGCTCCAGTCAAGCAATATTTGTACCGGTAGCATGGTACGGTGTCCAGTCTTTACTCCGGCGTATAGGACAGAGAACCAGAATTCAAGCGAGCCTAGGAAAGGAAACGCGAGGGAGCAGCAGGAAGGCGAATAGGGGAGAGGCACATCGAAGAGCCACAATCTCGGGCCTTCTTTACTCTCCTTTCCTACCCTGCAGATCCACCAAATTGCTAGTCCAGTGGTACTTATGGCCGGTCGGTTCTTTGATTTATATAATTTCGGATTGAAAAGAATCAAAAAGCTGGAGCAATAATAAGTTATAGGTGGTGGTTTCAGCTCCATAAACAACAGAACCGTCGATATCAGGACGATGCAATATCACGCAGACCGACGAGAAGATGGGAATGCCATAACTCGATGAGAAAATTGTAGCCGAATGGGGATAGGACAGGCAGTGGCAGGCAGTGCAGTATTGCACGAAGATGAGAAAGGGAGAGGGGGTATACGCTCTCTGCTCGCTGTTCTCCATCAGTGGCCACGTCACTGGCAGCGATTGGCGACTAGGAGGTACATGCATGCGTAGCTTCAGACAAACATTGTGGATAGGTGGTAGTAGGAGAACGAATGTAGTGTGTGAGTGACAGCATGATGCTAAGACGAAGGGTAGTTGGGCTGCAGGGACTATCCCTTTTTCCCGAGTGTAAGGCAGGTCAAGGTTGTCGGTTTCAAGCTAGAGATTACATAGGAGGGGACGACAGTAATAGTAGGCAGCAGGGGCTCCGCAGAGAAAGAATCTGTGGCCGGTGGCTCTACCTCCGGAACGATGGTTCGAGCCTATTCTCCGTAGCAAGACAGCCAAAGGGAGGATTGGCAGAAGAAGCGAAAGGGGGGGTGAAGAGCCGGCCGGGCCGACAGCAAAGAACGGTTTCAGATTCCAGAACAGGGCGTGTAGAGTTTTCGTAGGACGATCACCTGCAGACAAGACCATCTGTCGGCGATCTGCTTGCGAAGTCGCTGCGATTTGAGTCGTGATTGTCTAGACGTTTATATGCTGTATGTGACAGATGAACAGGTCATCTCGTCTGGAGGGGCGCACACAGGAGACAAGCGAGCTGGACAGGCGAATTGAGCGACTAACAGTAGACAGGAGTGTGAGAGATGTCTGGATTTTGGAGCAGGCGGGAGCCCAAGGTGAGATGCACATTGCACGTTGGCAGATTGCGAGTGGACGATTGCGCGGCAGGCGACAAAGAGCTAGAGAGAGGCACAAGGGATAAGATGGTAGGGGCTGAGTCGGTTGGGTCGCTCCTGCCTTTCGGAGCCGCATCCAGCATGGCTAGGCTAGGCTTGCCAAGTCTGATATGTTGGCGTGGATGCATATGCCTGCTGGCGAATAGGGTGTTACAGGTAGCGAGAAACAAACGAAGCAGCCGGTGGAGACATCGATGGTGCCAGAGAGCTCCAGGCCTAGTGCGATTTAGAGAAGAAGACAGTTTAGAGGCCAGCAGGGCTTCCTCAGGTTCACTATATTAGGTTGGGGGTGCATTCGATGTGAAGGAGGGTGCGAGACATCTATTCCACCGGGAGCGTTTGCATAATGGAACATTATAGGCTGAAGCTCTCACGTGGTGGAGTGTATCACTTCCTTGAATCTTCCTTCCCATTACTGCTTGATTTCCTCTTCTTCTACATGCAAGTGACCTGGACGGAAGTGAGGCGTGAGGTTTGGACTTGCTTAACCCCAGCAGGGACAAGCGAGCGGGGAGACAGCTGATTGGCCAGCCTTAAGCGAGACAGTGTGGACGGCCTGCTAGCATATAATCTGATGTTTGCGAGTTTTGCGTTTCCGTAGATTCAAGCTCTAAGGAGTAGTTCTAACGAATGCCTATGCTTCCTTTTTCCTCTTCAACTACGGTGGGGGGAGATCTTCGGCCTCTTTGCCAAAGGCGTGAGCCAGTATGCTGGTTCATACCCACCTATGCCCGTACCTCGTCAAAATTAACTCAATGAAGCTTAGCTTGCTGGCGGAAACCAAGTGGACCAGAAATTCAGGGTCCAGTTAGCGTTAGCCAGCTGTGAAGCTATAGCCAGCAGCCACAATGCCTGCTTATCATATGCTGCATAGTACGGAGTATGTACGAGCAGGAAGCTCCGTCCAGTCGCACTTGGCGGTCAGTGACGGCTAGGGAGACCGCGAAAAGCCGGCTGTGAAACCGGGCTGCATGCTTTGTACGAGCGCGGACATTATCATCTCGCATTGGTCGTAACCTGGTCGCATGCAGCAGCAGCATAGACAGGCGAAAGGGAGGCGGACACAAGGGCACAGTCAGAAGTAAGAAAGACCAGGATTCCTCGCTTCCACCTGTTCTATCTGCTTGTCTCCCCGGTGTCATGCCGAGGTCTCCATGCCGCGAGCCCCATGTGAAGCAGCTGTAGGATACTTCGTACACATTGTATGGGGAAGGGCCATTGTCTGTCCCAAGTCGCCTGATTCTGTTCTGCGTCAGACAGTGGATCCTCGCATGCCAATCTGTCTCTCCTTGTGCGCGATCTGATCTTCCACGGCCCAGACCACACCGTTCGCTTGCACATCAGCGAGGCTACGTGTCACACAACGGCGCCGCCGCGTCCTTTTCGCCCTCTGCCTCTGGCTTCGTCTCCGGCGCGTCTGCTCCAACCTTTGCCGGCTGTTTGCCCTTAAGCGGCAAGTTGTAGATCTCCGAGAGGTTGTACTTTTTGAGCTCCGCCCAGTCACCGTCTACAACGCTCATTCCGAGGGTAGTCTATAGCCCGTCCATGTCAGCATTAGCGGCAACACGGCGCACGCGGATCGATACCGTACCTTGAAAATTTCCACCAAGATCACCTTGTCCGGCTTATTTAAGTCGACCTTGTGGTGCCCCTCGTCAATGAGCGATGCGATCTGGCGGATCACACCGTCTCGCTTGAGCTGGTTGTGGTGTCGGCTGGACAGGCGAATAGCAAACTGCACCAACGAGCACGGTTAGAGTTCGGCAAAAAAAAAATTTAAATTCTTTTCTCAGAAGGCAGCAGTCGACCGTACCGAGTAAGCGGGCTTCGCCTCTGCGTCCACGACCGTGTCCTTTGCCGCGTCATCTCCACCCTGGCTGGTGCACATCTTGAACCACTGCGGAAGCACATTGCGGGCGACTTCCTCGACCCCCTTTTCGTTGGACCGCCCGCTGGCCGTGATTGGTGTCAGCCGGTTGAGGTACTTGGTCGTCCTCACCACCCGGCTGTCGTCGCTTGCCGCCGCGTCCTGCTTGGCGTCGCGGCAGATCCGGTAAGCGAGCTCGACCGGCACGATCGGCGCCCGTGTTTTCGTGAACAGGAGACATTCGACATTGAGACGTACGGGCGTGAAGATGCGGCTCGGCGACGACGCATTTGACTTGAGCGACGCGATCTCCCTCTGCACCAACGACTCAATGTCCTCTTCCACCGGCTCCTCCTCGCCACCAGCAGAGCCGTCTCCCTCAGGATCAGGGCCGCTGGCCGCGGCCGACCATGCATCATCGGGCGGCTGAATGCCGTACAGCTTTTCCGCGTACTGTTCCGGGCCCGTCAGCTTCACGTCCCAACACAGCCAGGATAAGCGAGGTGGGGCAGCTGCCATGGGGGCGTTCCTGCGAGGATGTGCGTGATCTAGGCAGGCTAATCGATGACTCGTACCTCGTCAAATAGGAGCTGCAGCTCCCTTGCTGCCTTACCCTCCATGCCCCTGGCACAGGTCACCCAGACGCCCACATCGCCGGGCTCGACGTTTCCGCGCTGGATATTCAGAGGCTTGACGCGGGCCTGGTGCGGAGTCTTCCACTTGCCATCATTGCCGCTCTGTATTCGAGATCGAGGGCCGCGGGACTCGTCAGCCATAAAGCATGCACATCGACGTTGGACATGCGCGACGCACCTTTTTTCTCTTAAAATTCCGAGACGTGCCAGACGGCGGTCCTTTTCTTTTGCTGGAGTCGGCGTCCATTGTATGTGGCTGGTTCGCGGTCAATAGCTCTGTGTCTTGGCACAGGTTCACGCATATAAACCTGCGGGTGAAGTAATTGCGAGCAATATTCTACTAACACGTTCCAGGCGCGAGCTAGGATACGTCGCTGGCGAGGTCACGTGCAAGGACTAGTACTCGAACGCAATGTAGTAGGCCAACTTCCTTGCTGTCTATTCCTTTGGACTCCTGGTAACTAAACAAAATATCTCTATCATGGCTTCTCTCAATTTGAGTGGGATTGGAACTCTATGAGTCTACTCCGTCTTTGCGTTCGTCCGGGCACTGGCCTCGGCCGTCAAGATAAGAGCCCGCGGAGCATCATCTCTTGGCAGGTAGATCTCGACAAACTGCAGCCGCTTGGCAGCGATGAACTCCTCGTCGGTCAACAGGGCGTTGAGCTCGTCGACGGACTTGACCTGGATCTTGGCGGCCTGCTCGTCGGTGGCGCCGAAAGCGGTCACCAGCTCCTTGTAGTGCCACGTCTGAACGTCGTTGTACTCGGCATCCATGCCGTGGATGAAGCGTTCAATGGTGTAGCCATCGTTGCAGAGCACGAAGCTGGGGGGAAGACGTCAGCAGATGTCCTGGCAGCAGAAAGGGGGCCAGAGGAACTTACATGATGGGCTTGAGGCCGCGTCTGATCATAGTGCTGACCTCCTGGGCCGTCAGCTGGAAGGAGCCGTCGCCGACAAAGAGGATTGTGCGCCGGTCGGCAGCCTTGTCCTTCACGGCCAGAGCGGCACCCTGGCAAGCGCCAACAGACCAGCCAATGCTGCCCCAAAGAACCTCTGAGACGCGGGGCGAATGTTAGCAACGGGCGCAGAGCAAGTGCGGGCGGCAGAGGGAAGAAACTCACGGCTCAGAGCGGTGACACCAGGGGGGAATCTGGTGTCCCAGATGCCAAAGTTGGAGGTACCGGTCTCGGTAACGACCACGTCGTTCTCCTTCAGGAAATGGCTCATTCTCGGCCAGAGGTAGGCCTGGGTGATAATACCGTCCTCTCTCGGGGCAGGCTCGTTCAGGATTCTGTGGAGGATAGGCTTGACCTGCAGGCGGCTCACGTCGATGCGGTCTATGACCTTGCGTAGCACGCCGCGCATGGTGACGCCGGGATACTCAGAGTAGCGGACAACGGTGTGGGTGCTGTGGAGGTCGATGCTGTTGAGCTGGGAGGTGCGGTAGGAGAAGCCGGAGGTGTTGAAGTCGCTCTTGAGGGCGCCGATGGACAGGATCAGGTCGGACGACTCGACGCGCTCGATGACGGCGGGGTTGGAGCTGATGCCGGCATAGACGCCGCCGTAGGTGGCGTGTGATTCATTGACGGCGCCCTTGCCCATGGGGGTGACAAAGACGGGCAGTTGGGTCTTCTCGATCAGGTCGTGGACTTCCTCGAGAGCACGGTGGCGGATGGCGCAGGCGTCGACGAGGATGACGGGGTTCTGGGCCTCGTGCAGGGCATTGAGGACAATGTCAACGACAAAGTCCTCACGCTCGCGGTCATTGCGGGGATCGGTCAGGCGGATGGGCGTGCGAAGACGGTCACCCTCGACCTTCTGCTGGACCATGTCGGTGGGCAGCATGATGTAGACCGGCCGACTGCGAACCCAACACTCACGCAGAGTGTGGTCGATCTGGTCGGCAATCTCGACAGGGCGCTGCAGCTTGGCGACCTCGCACGAGACGGACGAGCTCATGTTGGCAAAGACGTCAAAGTCGCCATTGCCGAGAGTGTGGTGCAGCAGCAGGTTGCTGCGCTGTGAGATGGTGGACGGGCAGCCGACAATGTGGACGACGGGGACGTGCTCGGCAAAGGCGCCGGCGATACCGTTGAGGGCCGAGAGCTCGCCGACACCAAAGGTGGTGATGATGGCAGAGATGCCGTTGACACGGGCATAACCGTCAGCGGCATAAGCAGCGTTGAGCTCGTTCACGCTGCCGACCCACTCGAGGTTGCAGCTCGGAAGGTAGTCGAGGGCGACGAGGTTATAGTCGCCGGGCAGGCCGTGGACCGAGCGGACGCCAATCTGGTGCAGCCGAGTGAAGAGATACTCGGCCACGGTGATAGGTCTCACCAGGGACTGGGTGCGAATGTCGGGGGTTTGTGTGCCAGACATCATGTTGATTTGCTGTTGGTGGGGTTATGTCGAGCTGACAAGAAGATGGAGGGGATTATTCAGTAGCTGCGGAGCTCCCGGAACCTGCTGGGAAATACTGGTGCAGGAGGAGGAGGGGGAGGATGCGATTGCTGGATTGTGAAGATGGGAAGAAGAAGCTTGGGAGAGCTCGATCAGAAGAAGCTGGGCAGCTCTTTGCTATATATAGGAATGATGCAGGTGCGAGAATAAGAGGGAAGGAGCAGCCAGGTAGCTCAGGGGGTGTGCGTTGTTGCCCGAAGGGTCTGTAAGGATCTGCCGAGTGTCTTTTTTTTTCGTCTGCTATTTTCCTTCCATGCAGCTGGGATTGGGGGGTCGTTGGCGTGGGGTGTGTGGGCTTGTCCAGACGTCGAGATGTCGACAAGCGGGCGATGGCGGGCTGTTCTCCGTGACGTCGTCTCATGGTGGTGGTGTGAGGAGCAGTCGCCGATTGTGGTCTAGCGTCACACCACTAGGACGCCGTCTAGTCGGTGTCTGGTCGGTGCTACTTGCAAGCTTTCGAAGAGGGGCAAAGTGCGCGCAAAAAAGTTCGTGATACTATGTTGGGCATAGCGGCCAGACGCAGGAAATTCGCGCTTGCGTGCGCGATTGGCACTTCGCGACAGCCACGGTGGACTGGCCACATATCGCGGCGATTGCCCTGCTGTGCTTGCGAGGGACTTTGTCGCAGTCTCCAGTCTGGACGGGCATCAGGCGACGGATCAGTCACAACTCCACAGAAAAACATGCCGTTTGCCAGAGGAGATGTCAGTGCTTAATAGGCTGAGCGGCTGTGTGCTCTTGCCAAACCCCCCTTTTGTCCCAATTTGCTGCCCCTTTCAGTATCGGCATATCTGTTCCAGATCGCTGGGGAGATTTTTTTCCATTTTTTTCCTGTCTGGTTTCATGATCATGGCCAGACCGCATCGCCGTTCGTATCTCCCGTATTGCCATGCTGACCAAACATACTCTTACACATACGGAGACAGCTCACAGCGCACAGCGCACAGCTGTTCGCTTGGGTCCACTCAGTCGCAGCGGCCGTCCTTCCAGCCGGTCCGCCACCGTTCCTCCCACAGGTTGCAGTCGAATGCGGGCTTGCCCAGCTTCTGGTTGACCTCGTTGTGTGCCGCACACAGCCAGCGGCCGAGCTCGTCCCGCGAGGCTGTCCGCACCGGCGACCGCGCCAGGTACGTCTGGAAGTCTTCCGCACACACCCAGCACGGATAGAGCCGCGACAGGGTGCCCATGAAGCTCCGCACGTCGGCCTGCTGGCCCGTCGTTGGCTGTGTCGGATACTGTGCCGCGATTGTGTGCAGCAGCGTCCACGTCCCGCGTCCGAGTGTCTCCACGTCTGCCGGGCAGTCGGAGCCTGCTGCTGCCGTAGCTGAGGCTGAGGCTGTCGCTGCTGCTGTCGTTGCCGCCATGGCCGCTGCTGCTGCCGATCCGGCTGAGCCGCTGGCCGTCTTGATGGACGCCTTCGCCTGGCTGGCCCACGAGGCAAAGGACGTGCACGAACGGCATCTAGAGGACCCGGACGGGTTTCCTGGTCAGCCGGACTCTCGCTCTACAACCGCGACTGCCCCTTCTCAAGCTTACGGCTTTCCGTCTCTGCCCAGAACAACGCCCTTGGGCAGCCTCTTCGGAGGCTCCACTGCGGTGGTGTCTGCCATTGCTCTCTACAGTATGTCAAGGCGTGTCAAGATCCTCTCACGTCTCGAAGTTGTGTCGTGAGAGCTCGCATATCGTATATCGTGGTGCCGGGAACGACCGATGGAAAGGTGCACTAGCAGCTTTTTCGACTCGCCTCCAAGACGCTGACAAATATGACACCAGTCTCCATAATACCAAAGTATGTAAGACTACATGGTACGATGGAGGGCTCCAGCTACTAATCGTAGCCTCGACGACGTACAGCGCTAGCAACCGCCGCTAGACCTTCTGTAATTGCGCCGATTGAAATTTTGCTGCCAAAAAAAGTAGAACAACCATCACGACACTCTGATCGTGGCAAGTGGACCGATGGCCACCCCGACATCGTCCGTGCCAGCCACCCCGGTGCTGCTGCTCAAGACCAAGTCGTCGCCGACCGACGCGTATGAGGACCACTTTGCAGAGATGACGGGCGAGCATGGTGGCGGCTTCGACCCGATCTTTGTGCCGGTTCTGGAGCACCGCTTTGACGACGACGGCGTTGCACAGCTGCGCGATGTCCTGGTGCGGCGGCGCATCGCCTCGACGGGGGAGGTCGCATACGGCGGACTGATCTTTACGTCACAGCGGGCGGTCGAGGCGTTTGCACGGGTCGTTGCCGAGGGCGAGGGCGAGGGCGAGAGCGAGAGCAGAAGCGAGAAGGGCGCGTGGCCGCATCTGCAGGATGTGCCGACTTACAGCGTCGGTCCGGCTACGACACGTGCCCTCAGAGCGGTGCCGCAACAACCGCCGTTGCAGGTCGTCGGCGATCACACCGGCAACGGCGAGGACCTCGCCTACTTTATCCGCGAGCACTACGCCATCGCTCAGCCGGTCACACCGCCGCCACCGCTGCTCTTTTTGGTCGGCGAGAAACGTCGCGACGTCATTCCGCGCGTGCTGATGGACCCCACCAGCTCCAGACCCGTCCGCGTTGACGAGGTGGTGGTCTACGGCACGGGCGAGATGCCCTCGTTTGCTGCTGACCTTGACCGCGTTCTGACGGCCACACGCGACCGGCCCTGTCGCTGGGTCGTGGTTTTTTCGCCCACAGGCTGCGACAGGCTGCTGGCCGGCCTCGGTCTGCTGGACCCGGCCACCGGACGAGTACACGGCGACGGCAGTCCAGTGACTGCCCGCTCGACATACGTGGCCACCATTGGGCCGACGACACGGGCGTTTCTGCGCGACAGCTTCGGCTTCGAGCCCGACGTTTGCGCTGACGAGCCCACGCCCGCAGGCGTGTCACGCGGCATCACCCGATTCATGGCTGCGCAGACTCTAGGCCATTGAGAATGAATGAAGACAAAAAACACAATAACACAAAAGCGAGCACGCAGCATCTGCTAAGTCAGCAAACAGCAAACCCGACGGCGCCTTCCTTGTTCGTCACACCCCCCCAAAAGACAAAAGAGCCCCGCGTCTGGCTGCAAGCCGATTAGCGCATCCTTGTCTGCCCGGCTGCTCCACCGTAATAGTCAGCCAACTTTGGCACGGCTTTCTCTTGCCAACTTTCTTTGCACCTTCATCCTCGTCTGTCTGTCTCTCCCGCCAACCACACGGCTCGCACATGCCCGTAGATTGACCATGAACCACCACGGCGGCCCGACGTCGTCCGACCACCATTCACACCACGCGCATCGCTCGCCGGCCGGCTCAGGCACCGTCACGCCTACTTCTCCCTCGCCTGTCTCGCCATCCTTTCTGCCCAGCTCCTTCTACAGCGCCATTGGCGGCCTGATGCGCCGTCTCTCGTCTGAACCCGGCGGCCAGCTGCAGCCAGCTGCTTCGTCCTACCCTCCCTCATTCTCCCACAGCCGCGACATGGCCGAAGGCAGCCGCTCTCTCGATCTCTCTTCGCCTGCATCGGCCTCCCATCACAGCCCTCGTTCACCTCTGGGCGCCTACCAGCCCTACTCGCCGCCTTTTGCCCGCACTGCCTCACCCTTGCGGCCGCCTCCGCTCGAACCGCTCATTCTCTCCGGCTTTCACGACGACACTCCTCCGTCTGCCCGCCTTCTCTCGACCGCCATCGCCGAGGAGATCCGCATCATGGTGCCCGAGCGTCTGCGCATCGAGGACGAGTGGAAACTCGTCTACAGCCTCGACCAGGACGGCGCCAGCCTTGCTACCCTCTACGAGAAGTGCTCTGTTCACACTGAACATCGCAACGGCTTCGTGCTTGTCGTTCAAGATCAGGACGGTGGCGTGTGTTTCTCTCCCTCTCCCCCCCCCCCCCCGACTCCAATTATTATGGCTTCTTCCCCAGCTGACTCTCTTGCCACAGACTTTTGGCGCCTACCTGTCCGAATACCCTCATCCGGCGCCGCACTACTTTGGCACCGGCGAATGCTTTCTCTGGCGCGCCTCGTTCGTCCCCTCTCTGCCGCCGCCATCATCAATGCCCCTGCTCTACTCCGACGCCGGACAAGAGCCCCTCATCCCAGGCCTCTCCGGCCCCTCTGCATCGACCGTCCGCGCTGCCGTTCCCAGCTCTGCTGCCTCCCTCGCATCCACACCCTCGCTGGTGTCCATCTCTTCTATCGCCTCCTCAGTCACATCGGTCGCCCCTCCACACTCGCTCCGTCCAATGTCAAGCCCCTCTATCCGCTTCAGCGCTTATCCCTACAGTGGCGTTAACGAATACTTCTTGTACTGCGAGACCCACAGCCTCAGCATTGGCGGCGGCGACGGCAAGTACGGGCTCTGGCTGGACGACGGCCTGGAGAAGGGCGTCAGCTCCACCTGTCTGACCTTTGGCAACCAGCCGCTGAGTGACGAAGGCGACAAGTTTGGCGTCCTCGGCGTCGAGGTCTGGGTTATTGGATCAAGGCAGTAGAGAATAGCGGATACGCTGGATTGATTTATCCGTTTGGACTCGTTCTTTGTACCGTCGTCTATATTTTGGGCCTTGCTCAAAGCCTATCTTACGAGTGGGATATCAAGGCTGATCCCATGGTGCATATAGATCTCTTTTCTACTGTTCATTCTTTTACCATTTTGTCTTGGAAAGACAATCTGGATTGGGTTACTATGGCGTCACGACACAGGCTAAGTGGCCGGTCTTTTCTTTGAGCAGTCTCTTTAACGTTAATCAATGAGCATTCTTTCTGAACGCTACCGCTACTCTGCTCAATCGACAGTCTCCCCCCTCTCCTATTTCCTACCCTATATTGACCTCAGTCAACCGCGCTGATATGATGTGAAACAAAGCAATGCCAGAGGTCAAAAAAAAATATTGGGGGTGCATGAGCATATAAAAAACGGTCAGAAATGCAACGACAACCAAAAAATGGCAGAACATATATGCCATATAACCGGTAAGATCTCCACCACTGCGCTCCTCCCCCCTCCAGGTCCCGATCTTTTTTTACATGATAGTCCAGCCAGCCGTGACCTCGTGCATCTGTAGCATACGCGGCAGCTGGCTGACTGCGACATCGTGACCCTCTTCCGCTGTATCCATCACCAGCATTCGGTGTCCCTGAATTACCGCATGATCTCCTGGTAGATAAGCTGCTTCAGCTGCTCTTTGCTCAGGTTGTCCTTGTGCTTGTCAAAGTCGAAGAACTCCTCCGGAATGGGCGGTGCCGTCGGCTCGTCATCCGGGTCATGGTAAGGCTCCAGGTATGGGTGCTTGAGAGCTTCCTCCACTGTGATGCGCTTAACAGGGTTGAATGCAAGCAGCTTCTCCAGCAGGTCAAGCGCGAGATCCGACGTTTTGGGAAATAGCGTCCGGAACGGCACCTTCTTTTTGAAGGGCAGAGACCGGATATATTCACGCGCACGCCGCGACTTGATGCCATAGTAGTCCTCCATGGTAGGTGTGCCAAGAACGTCCAGGATCAGTGTCAGCTGATGGTGGTCTGAGGCTCCCAGTTAGCAAAAAACAAAATAAAAAACAAGGCAGCAGTATACGGAGGGAGCCACATACAATCCTTCCCAGGAAATAGGGGCTTGCCGCTCAGCATCTCGGCCAGAATGCAGCCCACGGACCAGACGTCAATGGCTTTTGTGTATTCTTTGAAGGTCAACATGATCTCCGGGGCACGGTACCACCGAGTCGCAACATATTCTGTCATGAATCCCGAGTTGTCTTCTTGCGATGCAGCCGACCGCGCCAATCCAAAATCGCAGACTTTCAGATCGCAATTGGCATTGAGAAGCAAGTTCGACGGCTTCAAATCACGGTGAAGGACGTTTGCAGAGTGCATCGCCTTCAGGGCGCGGAGAGTTTGGTAGATAAAGTACTGGCAATGGTCGTCGGACAGGTCTTGCGTGCGGATGACACGGTGCATGTCGGTTTCCATGAGTTCCTGTACTCAGAAAATCGCGCTAGTCAGAACCAATGTTTTCTCCGGCGACGGTGCCATGACGAAACGCACCTGAATCAGATACACCTCGTTGAAGGATTCGTAACTGCGTGGCTTTTGAATGTCGAGAATGGAGATGATGTTCTCGTGGTTGAAGTACCGCAAAAGCTTCATCTCACGCAAGGTCCGCAGACAGAACATGGAGTGGTCGAAGGGAGTGATCTTCTTGATGGCAACTTTTTGGCCAGACGGTTTGTGGATAGCCGAGCTATGAAAGGAAAAAAGCAAATCTGGGTCAGCTTGGGCAGGTCGGCATGGATCAAAAACGAACAATTTGAAGAAACGCACCATACGACGCCATATGCGCCTTCACCGACAACATCCTGAATGTCGTATTGCTCGCTGACGTTAAAAGAGATCTTGCGCGAACCTTGCTGGTTCGGGGCGTTGGATCGAGACATTGTAAGTCCCTTTCCTTGACGGATTTTGAAGGTGTCTTGGAAGTAAAAATTCTGTTGAAGAACAAACGAAGCTCTGCTCGGGCGGCGGAGAGGCGAGGTAGTAATAGGAGTCGTGGCACGGAGTATAGCACAAGTATGGAGTATTGGCCGGAAGAGGTAATGTACGGAGTACCCTTGGCAAATCTGATGGCTAGGGGCGTTGGCCCGGAGGTGGGGATCTAGAAGCTCTTTTCTGATCGGCCAAGCTTGTAATAATATGTCGTATTTCAAACCGAAGCCAGTTGTTGTCTGGCGGCGAGAGCCAGCCGGTATTAAGTATCGTTGAAAGTAGGGTGTGGATGCTGTGTGGGCTGTAAGCGGATCCACTCAAAACTAGAAGGCGCTCCAAGCACAGGGCCTGGGAAAGTGTCCAAGCACACACCTTTGGTCTGCCCCGTTTGGACACGAAAACACGAAACAGTGGGCAAACTTGGATAAAGTAGGTGGACCGCAACGAGAGCGGGCTTAAAGTCTAAGCTGTGTATAGCAGCTGAGGGGGGATGGACAACCGGCTGCACGTTGCGACGTGTGAGTTTTGCGCAACGCTATTTTGATTGGAGCTTCAGAATGATACTGTAAGACGAAAAGGGGCGGGGACGGTTCGGTTAGGATTGGAGGGTAGGCTGTAGGCTTCAGTTAGTATTAAGCGATATTTCACAACGCACTTTTTTTAGAGAGAAAAAAAAGACAACCGGTAAAGAACTACCGGCGACAGAAAAGAGACAGAAATATCAAGAGCAAGATGAGATGATATTGAAGACGTGAGCATTGCTCTTTGCGGAAAGTGGGGCTGGATTGGGAAGACTGGAACAAAGGGGAAGTGAATGACTGGCTCAGCTGGTGCTGTGGGTCATCAGGGGAGGACAAGGACGGCGGCGATGGGAGAAGGGAGAGAACAAAAGAGGGCCAGCAAGGGCAGCAAAAAATCCGTTTCCAATTTCCAGGGGCACTATTTTGCGGTTTCTGCGTTGTGGAGGCCGGATCCTTAGCAGGCCGGTAGAACAGATCCAGAAGAGATGGCACGGTGCGGATTAAGTGCTTTGTGTAGGATTGGCGGTATGCGAAACCGTTTGGAACAGCATGTCAGACGATGCTGTATCTTGGGTCCTGGATGTCAGGTATCGGGATCCCGTACAGGGAAGGCCGGTGGGGTGGAGGGAGGCAAGGGGGGTGAGAGAGCATGGGAAGAGAATCAAGGTGAGCAGTAGCAGCAATTGCAGCAGCTGCAACAACCGGAGCAACCGCAACAAGCGTAACTGCGACTGACAGTTACACAGCAGATACACAGGAACATGATAGTACGACTTTTTGGAAGACTGTAGACAGAGTGTTGCTGCTATTTGGTCTCGCTGTTCTGTCTTCCCCGGCTTGAGGGGAAAGTGAGGGGGGAAAGGGGGGCCTTTGCACACGATGCAAATCTGAACCAGCTGGACGGCGAGGCCGATCGCACACGGACGCACGATGATTTTCCGTGCGCATGTATTTCTTACCTGTGTCTTTAATTCGGACGAGCCGGCTTCCGTACTTCGCGTCGTCGTAAAAAATGTCGCCGTTGAGTTGTGTTGTTGGAAGAGGGGAGGCTGTCGAGAATGAGAGTGGGCCGTTTGCGACGAAGCTGCCCCGCGCTGTTGTGCTGGATGTGATATAGTGCGTCGGTAGCAGACAAGTCGGATTCTGGGCGAAAGTGTCCTGTCAACTAGCGTGCCGAAGACCGAGGGGATGCAAGACGCAGCAGAGAAAAGGCAAAAGAAGAGACCGGGAAGAGCCAAAGAGGAGCCTTTCTATGTTCGTGATATGAAGCGGACTGTAGGAACAGGAGCAGAAGCGGTCCGAGAGAGAAAGAACAACGGGGTCGGCTAGGATTAACGAGAAGGTGGGCAGAGTGAGCAGTAGCGAAACAGAAAGAGCGAAGGAGGGGCTCCTGCCCGTCACACCAGCAGGCCAATAAGTGAGCAGAACTGCAGGAAGGGTCTCACTCTGCACGCTGGTCGTGTACACAGTACACAATATTGGTAGGTCGCAATAGGGGCTCCCAATCGAGGTGCGCTGCACCTCCTGGCCGCCAGTCCAATGGCGGCCCGTGTTGAGGCGCCGGCGCGTGTGTTTCAATCACACAAAGTCCCGTTTCATGACTGCTCGGGCCACAATTAATAAAAAGAGTAAAAATAAACGGTTGCCAGCCAGCCCTTCGGCCTTTCGGATACAGCCTAGTAATCGCTGGCGGGCTGCCCATCAGAGAAGGCGCGTTTCGGGTTGGCCCACTTGGTGCTCTCTGGCCGTGCCTGCCTTTTCGGCTGCCCTGTCTCTTTCTTCCCTAGCGCTGGGCAGTAAGCACAGCACAGTCGGTCTTCCGAGAGTGAGATGCTTCAATTGCAGATCGTCTTGGGACTGGTTCTGCGCCCTGGCCGATCTCGCCACACCAGGCCTTTCATTCGCGCGTCTATGCAAATCAAGTCCTCCTTTGTGTACACAACGTGTGCTCGTCTCTCTCTTCTTTGTTTCATTTTTTTTTTTACTAAAAAGGGATGAAGGGGAAGAAATGCTGGTAAGTTGTATCGACCATAGCCTCCTGGTTTCGTCCAATTCCCCAAATGCGTCCCCATCCAACAAAACTCCTACCGCACACGTGCTCTCACTGAACGACCTATGCAGAATCCTGATTAGCGCCGTGATCGTTGTAATTCTGTTTTTCTCTTCGGGGATCACGTGCTTACCTTCTCTCTCAGATTGCCCATCCATTGCTGGAAGCTCATGCTGTGGTCTGCGCGGTCTTCTACAAGCAGCGTCTGGGCCCACAGCTTGAGGCTGGGCTCTCCGTCCTCGCGGACAAAGTACAGATGCGGCACGGTGATGCTGCCGACGCCCCGAGACTTGAAGTCCTTGCTCTTCTGTATAACAGCCCGCACACGTTCGTTAAAGTCATTGTCGAGCTCCGGCAAGGTTGCCTTGCCAACCCGCAGCTGTGTCCGGTCGGCCACGCCAAAGACGTCCACCAGCAGCTGCGGTATGGCGTCGCGCCCAATCCAGAGGAACTGCGTCTGGCCGTCGTCGATCAGGTAGAGGCCGTACGACACAAAGCGTTCTGACGACAGGTTGAGCGGTGGTGGCAGCACAATCTGGCTGGTCTCGGGGTCGGGGACGCCGGCGCTGTCGGGCATGTCGTGCAGCGAGTACAGCCGCGGGTAGATGAACTGCATCAGCAGTGGCACCGGCAGCGTCGAGAGCTGGCACAGCGCGGCCGAGCGCAGGTCCGATGGAATCTGCGACGACTTGCGCAGGCCCACGTTCTTGATCAAACCCAGAAAGAGGGCCGGCAGGCCGCGCAGATTCGACGGCGATTGCAGGCCGCCGCCCATGCTGCCGCCAGCAAGCTCCTTGCGGAAGGTTTGCAGCAGCTCTGTCAGCTTGTTCTGCAGGCTGTCCCGCGCCGAGTCCAGGCCGCCATCGAGTACGCGTTCGACCGCCTTGTGGCTGAAGTACGCCGTAATGGCGCACTGGTCGGCCGAGGCGTAGATGTCGGCTAGGCTGGTGGTCGTAGGCAGTGCCAGCGTAAGCACGCGGATGCGGCGCTCGCCGTTGCAGGTCGTGTGCAGCACCGCCGTCTGCAGGCACACCACGTTCTTCTGCAGCGTTTCGTCGATGGCCACCTCGACTACATAGCACTGGTCACGTGGAAAAGCAGGGAAGGCGCACAGATCGGAGCTGCGGTTGAAGAAGTTCCCGTAGAACGAGCTCATGCGAAGGCCGGTCGTTGCCCGCACACGCAGCACGGCTTCCAGGCCGATCTCGGACGAGAGGTAGTCGCTGAACTCGGTAGCGAACTTGATGGCATCCTCCGACCGACCGGCATTCCAGCCCGGGTAGAACCAGGTCTGGCCGCCGGTATAGCGCGGCAGGTTGCTCAGAGACGCCACGTCCTGGTACTGCGACGAAAAGAGGAACATGTCAACCGAGACCTGGTTCTTAGAACACTCGACGGCGAAGCTCTTGTAGAAGCTGTTGGCCGTCTGCAGCAGCGAGCCCTCCTTGGACGTGCCGAGAATCTTCTTGTCCTCACGCAGCTCCAGCTTGCCGGTGCCTAAGTTGGGCAGTGACGTGCTGAGGACGACCATCTTTCCGCCCAGTGGCGAGATCAACTTGTGCCCGGCACGCAGGGCCGAGCCCATGCACGAGCCGTTATTCTGGTTGTTGCCAAACATGTTGGGCAGCCGCGACAGGAAGAGCTCGATACTCTGCCGGCTGCTGGTCAACGGCACCAGCAGTTCCTGTGGCACGGGCAGGAACGGCTCGTCGAGGTCGCTAACCACGAGCATGCTCGTCTCGCCCGCGCTGCCATCGTCGTCCTCGTTCTCGGCCTCGGCCTCCTCGCCCGTCGGGGCTGGCTTGCTGTCGCGCGGAATGGCAAAGTAGTGCAGGTTGGAGTCGACAGCGATGAAGCCGAGTCGCGTGCGGCCGTCGGCGTTCGGTATCCGGTTGAGGCTGTCCAGAATGGTGCGCGCGCTCGTGGCCAGCAAGCCGGTCGACACGGCCGAGTAGCTGACGTCGAACAAAAAGAGGTACACCAGCGGCTGCGGCGGGCGGACCATGTATTCCTGAGGGGCGACGAACTCGACGACGGCGTGATTCAGCTCATGGCGCTGCCACCGGTCGACGCTCTTCTGGGCGGCCGCATCCCAGTCAAACGCCTGGGGAACGTCGTTGGTGAGGTTGCACATGTTGCAGCGCCACCGGTGACCATGGTCGACAAACGTCACAAACGGGTTGATGTACGACCGACATCTCCGGCAGCGCGAGATCACCTGGTCCTGTACCACCGGCACCGGGTCGTCCAGGTCGTGGAGGGACGCATAGGGCTGAATCACCAGCGCAAACGGAAGCTTGGACTTTTTCAGCAGCGAGTGGTTCGTCGGCACCGCGTTGATGGTCGACCGGACATATTTCGGCGCGCAGTTGGCATCCGGCGAAGGCGTCACGCTGGTCTGCAAAAGGGAGGGAGCCTGTCAGCTCTGTCTATCACACTGTTCCAATATCTCTCTCGCCGAAAGATCGGGGACAACTCACGTTGGGTGGGAGGATGATGGGTGGAGGGGGGAATTCCAGCTCAGCCACGTTAAACGGCTGGCTCAAAAGATCTGTCGGATACAACTGGTTGAGCGGTCCGGCGCGACCGGCGGCAGCCTGAGAAGACGGCTGCTGCTGCGGCTGCTGCACCTGGGGCTGGCCAGCACCGCCAAACGACATGCCAGCGACACCGGCTGTAAGTGCATCGACCCCAGGCACAGGAGGAGCCGTTCCTGGATAGTAGGGCTGCTGGTACCCGTATCCACCAGCAGCGCCCGCAGCAGCACCGACAGCCGCCTGGGGCACGCCATACTGCGCTGCCTGCACGGACTGCACCGGCTGAGCGCCGTAGGCCCCGTATGCAGGATTGTCGACCGGCTGCAGAGGAGCGCCATATTGGCCACCGGGTGGCAGCTGGCCGGCTGCGGGCACATTGGCACCGCTCCCCACGCTGAACGCATCGGCGGCATAGGCCCTCTTCTTCTTCTTGTGGTCAGAGTGGGAGGCATAGGATGCCGCCTGTTGCTGCTGCTGCGCATCCGGGAGGCCCTGCTGATCGCCATAGGGCGCCGGCTGACCGCCTGGCTGGCCGTAGGGAGCAGACATGTCGGGAGGCGCAAGGCGGGAGATGCGTGAGCCGCTGATTCAATGAAGGTGTGGGACGGTGAATGAGAGCAGAGAAGTGTCGCAAGGGCGCGAGACTGCACGGCTGGCCAGAGGTCGAGACGGTCGACCGGGTTGAGAGAGGGGAAAGTTGAGCAAGAATCCGGAAACGAGAAAGCTGGCCTTCTGCAAAATAGCGCCGATAGCTCCGCTCTAAAAGCGCAGGCGGCGGCTCAGATGGCTGGCACCAGGAGGACACGATGGGGGCAGGAGTGTCGCTAGAGGACAGGTGGACGACAAGGGAAAGAGACGGCGGTGCAGCAGTTCTGGGGGATGATTGGCATCATTGCATGTTCGCCAGCTGGCTGGAACGATAGCACTCTGTCCCACGGTGTGACCTGTCCTCTAGGATGGCCCGTGCGCATCGTCTTCTCACCATTTGGTGCCCCGCTCAGTGCTACTTTTCACGTGTTCATTCTGCCCTGTGGCTGGATGGTGTGGCTTGCTACGCTTGACAATTGCATATCCTCGAGCTTGCTGCGCTAGGTACCAATACGGGCCCTCGCTTTCTGGACCCCCACTCCGTACGAGGTTCTCGAAAACAGACACTCGTACTGTGTACTCTTACATCAAAGGAAAGGCAAGGAGTTCCCTGTGCGGGAGTCCCCTCTCCCGTCGCAACGCCCGGCGAAACGCGTGGCAAGACAATCAGGCCTCTCTTTAGTGAGCTTTTAGTGAGCTTTTAGTGAGCTTTTAGTGTGGCGGTTCAGCTGGGCAGCGCACACGCCTGTAATGTTCCGTACTTTTGCTGCATCTGGGCTGCTTTTGGCGCCTTGAATTCCAACCGTCACAAATCTTACGCGCCCTCAGCCCTTTCTCTCTTCCGCTTGTCTTTCCTCACTCTTCCATCTCCTTATTCTGATCCACGGCGTGAAAGGCTCTCCTTACACCACCCATCGGCCCACGATCTCGCTCACTCCCATCGTGTGCGTTCATCGACCAACCCTACTCGCCCCATCTGTAGACAAGATGGCGTGGAAGGCTGAAAAGCCCGACGGCTGGACCCTGTTCGGGTATGTTTTGCACTAGCAGGTCCCCTCCCCATCCCGACAGCTGCTGATACTTTGTCGCCGGTTCACAGCCATCTGTTGCCGCTGATCGTCCTGTTCCTCGTCATCGGCGGATTCAGCTTTGTAGGCTACCAGATCTACCTTAGCGTAAAAAACATCCGGACGCAGGCAACCAAGAACATCGGCAACAAGAACATCACGTTCACCAAAGACGGCATGCGCGTGGGCGTCAAGCACCTTGATTCGGAGCACTACGTCGATGTGACGCAGCGCGTATTCGTCGACGCGTGGAACAAGCACGGAGAGGGGCGGCAGAGGTAGGCCTGCAGCTTTTTACAGTCGCTGTATCTGAATGCTCTCTAATCCGCAAACTATAGAGCCGCAAGGCTGTCGAAATAAAGTCCAGCAGAAGCGATAGCGAACAGCGACATTGGCGGAGACTGCGCGAACAGGGAACAGCAGGGGCAGGGAACAGGGACAGGGAACAAGGAACAAGGAACAAGGAACAAGGAGCAAAGAGCAGGGAGCAGCGGGCAGGTAGCAACGAACAGGGACGATGCGCAACCTTATCTCTGCTCGTGAGGTATCTATGTAGCAATGGATGCAGGCATTTGAAGCTGTTTATCACGTACGACAGGCGATTTGGCAATTGTTCCTTTTCTGAGGTGCATTATGGAGTACTATTATTACATTACGACCGTGTCTATCATCGAAAACCCCACAGGCTTTATGCATTGCCGTGGGCGTGCAGTTTTCCCCAGTTGTTTGCGGGACATCGGACGTGCATCAAATTCCCTGCTATCCACTAGCTAGACGGACTTGAGCCGCTAGCCTTGATCAGCAACTTGACCTGTCCAACATCATCGATCTGTCGGGGATGCGGCTGCGCGCTGTTGTGCCCTAAATCGGTCTCGCTGGATGAGCATGGAGGGGACTCTAAGCTGGAGCTGCCGGGTTGTCAGCACGACGCCGGGGAAAGATAAGAGGCTTGCAGCATTACTACTCCATACCTTTGCCAGGCTTCCAGCGTACCGCACGCCGAGATCGCCCGCAATGTATCGCAGGCGGCCGACAGCCCAAACGCGCTGGGCGTCAGTAGCGTAGTCCTGGCTGTTGACGTTGGCCAGCGGCCAAGCCAAGAAGTAGCCAGCCAGGCCCTTCATCTCGGACTCGACGCCGCAGACGAAGCTGGGTGGATGCGGCTCGTCTGCCCCGGCCATCCTCCGCTTCTGTTGCTGCTGTCGGTAGTGCGTCTCGACAATGTCGCGATGCCGCAGGTGCCAGCCAAGATAGAACGGCACGGTAGCAATGATGTCGGAAATGATGTTGGAGCAGGTGCGGGTAGCGGCCGCGTACTCGGGCGTCGTGCGGTAGTCGGCAGGTGCGCGATCCCAGGCAGCGCAACGGACGATGACGGCGGCCAGAGAAAGGCGCGTGCAGCGCATCATGTTCCACACACTGGCAATGAACATGTCGGCGTAGACGTCGATGCGGCGGTCTCCTTCCCAAGCCACCGTCTGCGGCTGCCAGGCCGTTGGGAGGCGCTCGCCCCAGGCCACACATGCACGGTCGAGCGTGACGGCCTGTTGCGCGATACCGCGCAGGCGGGCAATGGTTTCGGACGTCCGCACGGCCATCGATAGCTGCTGGCTGGCTGCTACCCGCAGCTCGGCTGTCTGGATGCTAAGGCGTTGGCAAGCTGCCGCCGCCACCTCGCCGACGGCTCCACGGATCCACCACTCGGCCCCCATTGCTATCGGCTTGTCGGATGTTGCGCTGTGCATGATCTGATGTGCAGGTCAGTCAGTCGGGTTGAGGAAAACTGGGACTGGAGGCGAGCCCTACCATCTGTGTCCGGACGGCAATGAACAGAGAGAGATCTGTCCTGGTCTTTGGCTGGTTTCGGCCGCGACTTCGGACGAGCTCGATAGCACCTTGGACGTGCGAGCCCCAGGCAGACATACCCGACTGCTTGGCCGTGATGATCTGTAGATGACGGTCAAATCAGTGACTGGTCGGAATGGAAGCATAATCTTGGCAATTGCTTCACACACCTCAAAGAGACTCAGCAGCAGCACGGCTGCCAAAGTCGTGTCATCACACGCCTGGTCGGGGTTTCTGAGTGCCACGTGAGTTGTGGCCAGCGCCCGCGTGTACGCGGCCAGTGCCTCACCGCTGAAGTTGAAACCGTTCGACATCACCCGCGTCTCCATGGACGCCAGCGCACAGGCACTGAAGGCGTGTGTCAGCGGATTCGCCGTGGCCATTGAGGGCTCGACTGAACGCATCAGAGGGATCAAAAAGTCCATGTAGCCCCGGCCGGTGCCCTGGGATGGTACGAGCACGAAGTTGGAAAGAAAATGGCAAGTAGCCAGCTGTTGGGGCGGTGTCTGGAGGGCTGGTACAATAGCGATAACATCTGTGCTACAGCTGCTGCTGGTGCTGCTGCTACTGCTACTGCTGTCGTTGCGGCTGCGGCTGCCTCGACGGCCCAGAGGCCCGGACAGCTGTACGGCGACAGCGGTGTCAGGCACGGACTGGCCATGCTGCCGTTTGCGAGCTCTCGTCCGCACTCGCTTTTCTGCTGCCGTAACCTCGGTCTCATTTCGAAATATGAGGTCTATAACGCTTCTATATCCGGGACACAACCGGCCCAACTGCGTGCACTGACCACATGACGGCTTGCTTTCATCACACTAGCCAGGCAGTCAGCTTCGTGCTGCCGAAAAAGGGGGAGAGTGAGACAGTGAGAGGGTAAGAGAGTGTGCTGAAGCGAAAGGACAGAGGGCAGCCGACCTTGATCCGCCGACTCCTGCACATTTGGCAGCCCATCGACGGCCTTCCTGTGAAGACCATCTCGAGTTAGTCTGTCTTGGCGAGTCTCCGACGCCTGGCAAGGCTGGTCTAATGGACGGTTGGGACAGAAAATGAAAGGCAGGTGGCCAGCAAGAAACTCGATCACGTTGCAGTGTCCAGGATGACCGGTGCCATGAACAGTCTGGACCTGGGGAGTGCTCCGCTTAATACCTAGTAGCTCGTACGAGGGCATCCACACAGGGTCAAAGCAAAGCCTCACTTGGGCAGTCATGCTGAAACGCCACCGGACGGCGCTGCCGCATTGTCCTGGGTATCGTGCTCAGGCAGAACCTGAACCTAAATATCCTGTTACTATGTACTCCAAATTTGAAGCTGCAGTGGCTCTAGCGACCGTCCCGGTCGCTCCTTCCTGCATCACCGAAGCCGATTATGCAATTGCCTCCTGCCGCGAGGCTGATCATGTAAGATAGTGACTGTGACAAATCCCGACCGATCATCTGCTTTGCAATCCCACATCTATCATAGTTTTTTGTCCTATAGCCACACCGCATCCTCTGGTCTCCTCCCCTAGATGGTACAACACACCACAGACACACGCCGACGCGCACGAGGGCCGTCTGTCCCGCCTCTCCCACACTCTTCCGCCCCAAACTCCTTTTTCGGCATGTAAACCTCCTCTTTGTCAGCGAAACTCAGGCTCCAGACACAGCCTCACCCACACTCGCGAGAGACGTTTGTACAAGCAGCCACGCACGGAACCCAGCCCAAGACCTCCGGGGGAATCAAGTACAGCAGGAATACAAAACACGCAACAAAGAAACCGACAACCCTCGCCAGCGTCTCGTCTCCCTTGTCCGCAATCTTCGCCAGTCTCCCCGAAATCCTCTAATCCGCCAGATTAAACAGTCCTGCAACACCCTCGAGGTCGGGGCTGCCCCGCCCGCCTCCCTCCATCATGCGCGAGCCGACGTTCTCCTCTCCTACTGTCGTCGTCGTCGGCGCCGTCATGAACTGCTGCGCCATCTGGCTTCGCTGACTGGGCTTCTTGGTCCCTCGCCCGCCATCGCGCTTCAGGCCGGCCGTCTTGCTCAGCTTGCCCATCTCGGCCACACTGACGCCCTTCAGATCCTTGAGCAGGTCTAGTACGAGCGCCCTCTGTTGCCGGCTGTGCATGCCGGACCGGCACACCTGCTCGACCGTGAAAACAACATCTTCTGGCTTGATGTCTGGCAGCGACAGCAGCACCTGTCTGGGCGTCGTCGTCAACGGGCAGTAGTGGCAGAGGATGGACGCGATGAGTGAGCCCAGCTCTCGGTGCTGGTCCACAAAATATGGCTCATGCAGCGACAGGATGCAGCTCTTGAGCACCTCCAAGGACAGGTACTCGCGCACTGCCGTCGAGGTCTCCGCTGGCACCGGAAACGAGTCCGGTGTCCGCGAAGTGGCTCCGTCCTGCTGCTCGTCATCCGCATTCGCCGCCGTCGGTGCTGCTGGTGGCGCCGGTGGCAGCGCCTCTGCCGAGTCCACGCCGACAAACTCTGCAATGATAGTCCGCAGAACTCGAAGGACGATGCTACAGCAGCGGCCGTCGTGAATTCGAATCACGTTGTTGCAAAATACCAGCAGGGGCTCAACGATGCCTGTTTGCATGAGACAAAAACGCCGCAGGGTTGGAAACCGTTTCGTTGTCGCCTGCGTGCTCTCTGGAAGCAGAACTTGAAAGTGGTTAGTCAGAGTATGCAAATATCGGTCAGCGCGAGCGGCAAGACTCACTGTTGATCCTGGTCGGGTCTAGAAAGTCGGCCATCATGATCACAGCACAATAGCCAAACTGCCGGAGAATGCTCTCGGCCTTCATCTCCTCTGTGAGTGAGTCCGCGTCGGACGGCGTCTGCTGTACCTGGTCGATCCTGCCCCATTCCTGCACGAGCTTGGCCGAGGTCTGCTGGAAGCAAGACGCGATGAGAGGAGGCAGAAAAGGTTCGCGGAACTCGACAGGGCAGTTGTCGACGAGGAACCGGACGAGATTCAGCAGTCCGATGATCTGGTGCGGCGGCAGATGAAGAGCGTTGGAAAACAGAGCCCGTGACAAGGGCTCTGACAGCCCGTTGAAGCTGTAGAACTGGACACTGAACCGGCTCAGGCTGAGGAGGATCGAGTAGGCCGTCTCCCGGACATATCGCACCGTGGACCGGATCGAAGAGGCAAGGCCCTCCATGGTTCCCTTGCGGTCGAGGACGCGGGCATAAAAGTCATCCTTGCTTCCCTCGGATATGCCCGACTGCCAGAACCGGTCGGTGAGCAGCCGTCCGACGAACGGGCGCATCTCTTCGGGGAGCAGTGTCCAGCTGCTGAAATTATGGGACGCATGGGCATAATCGAGGAACTCGAGCAGCCGCAAGAGGATCAGCGGCACCGATTCTTGCCAGAGCACACAAGACGCCTGGAAAGCATCCGAGTTCTTCTCCAGCCGCTCCACCGACGCAGTCAGAAACGTCTTTGTCGATCGTAGCGGCAACAGGGCCTGGCGCGCCTCAAGGTCGGCTTGCAGGGCGAGGCCTTCTGCGTCCAGCTCGATCGCGCCCCAATCCGCAACCTGGTCGATGCGCTTGCGCGCAATGTACTCCTGCGCCTTGTCGAGGCCGACCAGCTCGCAGAAGCCGCTGTACGAAGACAGCGCCCGTTGCAGATCCGGAGCCTGCCATTGCTCCTGCACGGGCGTCAGAAAGATCTGCAGTTTTTGAATTCTTGCGCCCATGTCGATGCCTCGCGCCCGATGGATGATGAGGAAGAGAAAACTTTGGTAGGCGATCTGTCGCTTCTCGTCAAGCGTGCCCGATCGCACCAGCTCCTTCACCTTGGTCTCCAGCTGGTCGTACACGTTCAGCAGATGATCAGGCTGCTTTGTTGCCAGACGCTGGAGCTCAACCATGCTCTCCGATTGCAGATCCTTGACCGCGTCGTTGAACGCTCTGTGCTCAAGGCTCTCCAGATTTGGCCACGTGACCAAGATATGCTCTAGCACCTTGAGCATAAAGCTGCGATGCTGGTCCAAGGCCGTGATGGAAAAGGCTACCAGAAGCTGCAGAACGCGTTTGCGGATGCACGGGTCTTTAAACGTCATCTCGACCAGACGGTTGCACCACGACTCGAACTCGTCTTCAAGAGTAGCCTGTTGCTGTCGCCGCTAAAAGACAAGTGTTAGTGTCCAAGCACGAGACAGACAATATCAAGCAGCTCTCCCACCTCGGGCTGGTCTTCATCGGACGCGCCGGAAGATCTCCACCTCGTGTAGCCCTTCAAAGCCGACTCGATCACAGTAAACTGTGCATCGACCCGCAAGACAGCCATTGAGTTCTTGTTGTAGTTTTCCACTAGACGAATCAGCCCAGGCCAGGAAAATCATAGATGCCGGCGGATTTACCATTCAGAGATTGACCGCCGTCATAGAGGTGATGTAGCATGTTTTCGCCTTGGGACAGAACGTGTCGGAAAGCGTCAACGAGCTTGAGCTGCACGATCGTCTCGATCACCTGGGAACTGTACCGGCGGTAATTGCCCAGGAACGCATGGCGCTCCGGGATTGTGTCGGTATCTTCCAGGAGAAAGACGTAGGAGGCGTCCTGTGTGTCCTCGGGTAGGCTCTCGTATCGAATCAGCCGCAAGCTGCACACCTCCAGGAGGGGGCCAATCAAGGGCGTATCGGCGATCAGGGGGCCGATCGAGCGGTGGTTCAGCAGCCGGGTCCACGTCACCAACACAGGTATGGCGACGACGAGGCTTTCGCTCTGCACGACCTGGAGGAGAAGCTCGACGAACTTCTGGACGTCGACGCCCTGCGGCAGGCTGGAAAAGCGACGGTCCAGATAATTGCCTAGGCAGGATAGCATCTGTGCAGCAGACAAACGGATCAGATGAACGACCAGAGAGCAGGACGAAGGATGGCACAGGCCGTTGGCAGATGGAGACTCACCTCGGAAAACTTCTTGCTAAACTGGTACCTGTCGTCGTCGATGTCGTCGGCATCCACCTTGGCCCACTCAAAAAGCCTGCTGTACAGATCGACGTATTTGGAGTCGTACATGGGCACGACGATGGCAACAAACTCGTCCTCAGCGAAATGGCTGCGTGAGTACAGCGCGTGCAGGGCTTCGAGCGCAGCCTTCTGGACGGCGACGTTTGGCGCAGCCAAGCTCTCGCATAGACACGGCACGCACTGGCTGGCAATGATGGCCTTGGGTATGGTCCAGGGCAGCAACGAGGTGAAGACGGCCAGGGCACGGACAGCACAGCTGCGCGCCTCGGCGTTGCTCTGCACGTCGGCCTCGAGGCAGCTGCGCAGCAGATCAGACACGCGGAGCAGCCAGCCATCGTCGCCAGCCCGGACGACCGGCACACGCGAGCGATTGGGGAAGCATTCGTTGAGGACGGACGAGGGCGTGAAAATGTCGACACAAGCCTTGCTGAGTACGCTCTCGCGCAGAGCGACAACGGCATCGTCACCATTGAAGACCTCTTCCGAGAGGGTCTCAAGCACGTAGAGCACGAGCTCTTTGTGCACGTTGTCGCCCGGCCGCTGCCACAGCTGCAGGAGCAGCTCGTCCATATCCATCCACTCGGCGGCCCAGCAGCGCTTGGCCAGCTCGACCCACAGCAGGACGATCTTGTTGCGCAGGAACGGGGCGTCGTTGCGCGAGACGTTCTGGGCCAGCTCTAGGACCCAGCCGCGGATCCACGAGGTCTGCTCGGGTGAGAAGTAGGCCCATTTGTGCTTGATGGCGTGCTCGAGCATGGACAGACCAAAGTGACGAACCACCGGCGAGCTGGACTGGTTGGAGGCCAGGGCGAAGCCGACCGAGGGACCTTGGGTGGTATCCTTGACGACCTCGAGATACTTCTGGGCCTCCTGTCGAGTCTGGTTGGACGAGTGGGGGTTGTAGATGAGCTCGAGCGCACCGCTGATCTTGGGAAGCACCACGTCCTGCGGCTCGTTTTCCACAGCCGAAGCGGCGACGTCGCCAAGGCCGCCGTGAGCCGACCCGTTGCCAAAGTGGTTTGCCATCGCGTTTGTGAGCGTCAACGTCCGGCTCGAGACGCCTTGACTGCTAATGCTGCCTCAGCTGATGGTGCTGCTGGTGCTGGCGTCGCTCGTCTTCTTCGGACCGAATGGGCGGAGGCCGGTGTCGAGATGCGCAGACGGCAGAGAAGTGGTCGCTCGAAAGGGACTGATGTCGGAATTGGCTAGTGGCAGCTCGATGTCGGCGCGGGAAGAAGCTGTGGCAAGAGTCGAGCGAGGGAGGCCGGCGGACTAAAGGATACAAGCACGACCGAAAGAGCGAGAGAGAGAGGCAGTGGACAAGCAAAGAGAAAAGTGAGGCAGCTGTGAGGTGTAACAGGTAGCAAGAGAAGGAAGAAAGAAGAAAGAAGAAGTGGGGGGAGGTCAGGCAAAAGAGATTGAACTGCGCAGCTGACGGGGAAATGAGAAGGAGACGAGAGGCGAGCCAGCCTTTCTCTGCTGTTGCTCGCTCGCTCGCAATCGTGCTCGCAGATCGGAGACGGAAGGTCGATGCTGCTGGCCGCGGCAGGCAGCCACGGGGCAATCAGAAAACAGGAGAGGCCACGCCCGATGAGAGCCAGGAGGCGGCACGGCGCTGGGACAGAGATCCGGACGGCGAAGCGAGGTGAGGCGGAGAAGAAAATAAACTCTCACACAGGTTTTTGGGGGGGAAGGATGTCCACCGAAATTCACAGCGCAGGCAAAGGGTGATGCGGTGCTGAGACACGCCTATTGGCGGGCTGACCGCCCCTGAGCTGCCACTTAGACACGCCCCAAGGCGCGGCACCGCTGCACAGCTGACCCTCTTCACCGCCCTGCCCAAGCGACGCGCCCGAATACCGTGTTAGTGCCCGAACGCGCTAAGACCAGCTGTCCGCCAGCTGCGGCTTTAGTACGGACTACACCGTGATAGCGTCACATCGAATCCGTCATGGGTCACATTTGTTCTTTCGCCTGACCGATCTACTATGTACTGTAGTTCTTACAATAATCCCGTGTACTCCTCGACGCGCCGGTCTTGATCGTCTGCCCTCTATCTCGGTCGTATTCCCACCCCGTCGCATGTTCCCTTATCGTCCACCACCTGGCTTGTGGTTCATGTGTGCCTGTTGAAACTGATACATTAGACCGAGCACACCCACGTCTTCCTCCTCCACCACGCCGCTACTGCTCTCCCGTGAAGGACCCTTGGGCGGCGATGTCTGCCATGTTGACTCCTCCAGGCCAGCACCGCCCTGGAACGTCTCGCTCTGCTCTTCTTCCTGCTGCTGGAGACGCTGCTGTTGCTCACTTCCATCGTCGTCCTCTCCGTCGTCTCCCTCCATCACGGGCTCTTGAATCGTACGGCCGTCTCCGGTGTAGCCGCCACGCGTTCGCAGCCGATGCACACTGCGGCTCGCAAATGTCGATGCCGACGGCTGGTTGTGCGGGTCGAGCAAAATCGATGCCATCGGCGACGGCTGTGGCCCTCCCACCGTTGGCCCAAACCGAGGTGTCCGTAGCAAGGACTGCGACGGGCCTGAACCACCACCGCCACCGCCACCACCTGCACGCATCCGCATGCGGGAGCTCTGCATATCGGCCGCCAGCGTCGGCGAGTTCAGGCCGGGAAAGGCCGGAGGCGGATGGAACTGCGAATGATGGTGTCTTCCAACTGGAGGATGGTGTCCCGGAATGCCCGTCTTCGGGTTGATCACGTAGTTGTCGAGAAAGCCGTAGTACGAAGCTGCCATCTTGCCATGCTTCGTGGAGTAGTAGTCGTCGCGCACATCGGCGCCGGCACCCAGAGAATCTGGCTGCTTTGGGCGCTTCGAATTGCCACCACCAGCACCGCCGCCGCCGCCGCCATTCACGTCCTTGTTAAAGTCAAACACTGCAAAGGAGCAGACGTATCCCAGACCGTCGACGTGGATCGTAAACTCTCGGAAAAAGTCCACGATCTGGTCGCTGCACTTCGGCAGGCTCACAAATAGCACCAGTGGAGTGATGAGGATGCTGACAATTTCCTCCAGGAAGATCTTAATCTTATTCTGGTACAGCTCTGAGAATTCCATCTTCACGCTGTGGCTGTGCAGACGGCCCTTCCAGTGGTCCGGCTCGTAATGCGTGTATTCGATAACGTTGCGCAGCGCATATTCAGGATCAAAAACACTGTTCTCCTCCGTGATCATCCCACGAGCCGTCGCCCAGACGGTCGCGAATATGCCAACGTAGAACAGCACCGTCCGGTCGTGCGTGATCTCGAACCCCAGGAATAGCTCCGGATCGACCAGAGAGGCGATGGCCAAGACCGTCATCACCGATCCAGCAATAAATGCCACCGTTTTGGCCACCTGCTCCGTCTTCTTCTTCGGGAACTGCTCGAGATAGCGCGTCGCAAACGGATACGACATGTTCAGCCGCTCTTCAAACAGGTGGTCCAGCTCGTTGAACTCCCGGAATTTCCACTCCGCCAGCGGCGTATAGGCTCGAGCCCCCAGTGCAGATGGGTTCTTTTGGTATTCCTAAAGAAAACATCAGTGAGCGGAGATACGCAGAAAACGGGCAGTTATACACACATTGTAATAGGTCAGGAAGTATATGATGACAAGATAGCAGGCAACGAACGGAGCCAGTAGCAGATTCATGAACCCGGCGAAGAAAAATCGCGACTTCAGCTTCAGGCTGAGCTGGCTGCGGCGGCTGGCCTTGAGAAACTCCTGGTTCACCTGTCCGCGTTCGTCAAAGACAAAGTCCAGGACGGCAAACCAGAGCGTCCACTCCAGCGTGCGGGTCAGCAGCTGTGTGTTCCTCAGGAACGGCAGCGGAATGTCCAGGTTGAGTATATCCTTGTTGAACAACGCGATCAGGTAGTTCTCGCGGCGCATCAGACGATTTGCGATATCGTGAGCATCCAGCCTCTCCTTGGACTGGCTTCCGATCCACTCTCGCTGCACACGCGTCATGTTGATTGCCGTCTTGGGATTTTGGTCTCGGAGCGCCATGATCTTGACAACCACATCCTGCCACGAGACCGTCTGCATGTCGTGTTCAGGTATCTGCAGAAGATAGACGAAAAAGTCTCGCAAATTGAGCAGACGCCGCATATCAAAGATGAAAAACTGCATTGTCTTCCAAATAAAGTAGAAGGCAAAGAGCCACAGCCCAATGTTCCAAATCCAGGACATGTTCCTTGTGCACTGGGGAACCAGAATCTGATCCATCTCTGTGCTCCCGCGGATCTTTGAGTAGTCCAGGCACTGGGTCAGAAACGTCAAGAAGACGGCCACGAAGGCAACATTCCTGTTAAACATGGTCAGAAAAGCAGCCCGTCCAATGCGTGCGTCACCTCCCAAGCAACTCACACAAGATGGAGGAGCCGTTCCATAAGAATACACCGCAAGCCGCAGGCACGGTGGTAATCGTAGACGTCGCGGATAAAGTTGTCGAGATTCGTAACATTGACCCATCTCCACATAGCTATATCGTGCGGAATCCCGCCTCGTCGGCCGCCACTTGCCTTAAAGTATGACAGCAGAGCATTTCCCGGCCCGGCTGTGCTGGCCTCCGCCAATTGGCTGTCGCCCCGGACTTCGCTCGCACCAAATCTATCCGCTCCGGCAGGCTCGTCATTGTGCAGACGCTGCTGGTTCTGGGCCGCATCCCACAACACCCGGTTTCTCTTCGTCGCCGCACCGGAAACAGCCCCAGCACCTGCCTTTGCCGGGCCGGTCCCCTTTTTGGGCACGTTGGATCGAAGAGGTGCCGCCTTGAGCAGCGGTGGCAGAGGCGCCTGGCCAGGGCCATGTGCTTCCACGAGCAGCGAGCCTGGCACGTCATCGTTATCGCCGTCATCTTCTGCGCCAGGGACCGCCCACCGTGGTCGGGAATCGTTCCGCCGCGGCTGTCCATGCGACCGCATAGCTGCAGCCCCCATAATCGCTGGTCCGGCAGCGCTTGCGATCGTGGCCCGGCTGTCGCCCATGCCCAGTCCTTCTGCATGCTCGAGATCGTAGTCTTGGAACTGCTGGTTCAAGTTGTCCTCATCCAGGGCAAGCCCGGATCTCTGTTCTTCATCTAGTCTGTTTCCATCGCCCTCTTCGTCCCCCAGCTCTTCGAAGAACGGCCTATCTCCCCGGCCGGATGGGGCAAACCGAGAAAAGATGTTGGACGTCATCGCTTTTCGCGTAAGTCGCTTTCTGCGTAACCACAGTATAGGGCAGAGCTCGTCTATTCTGAAGCATCAAGGTAACGGAAACACAAGCTGTCGGTGTACCATAGCTCGTGGACGACAGTTGCCACCCAGGATGTCGACCGAGGCGATTTCAGGGTGTCGGCATGCTCGAAAGGATCGGTGAGGACCAGTGAGTCGTAGTCGGTATAAGTTTGGTCTCTGTTTCCCAGATAGTAAAAGAGCACAGTTAAATAAGTAAAGTCACGGTTGTATCGTGGTCAGATGGCCCGTGGAAGGTGTGCTGCCTTGATCTCTTGGGGGGGGCAAGTGACCTCCAGTCAGCTCTGAGTGCAGGGAGACGTGACTGGACTGGCGCCTGTAAAGGATTAGGTAAGGCTAAATTGCCCGGCCGATGACGTTTTCGCTAGTTATGTCCAGCAGAGCTAGCATTGATTCGGGCAGGCGGTGAGGGGTCAGTGGGTGTCGACAACCAATTTGACCAACAATGCATCCCATCGCGGCTCGAACGACACAGTGCTAAACGGATAAAGTGGCGAGCCCGCAACAGCTTCTCATCAGACATGCTTTTCCGATCAGCGATCATATTATGTGAAGATGACCTCAGATCCGCCTCGCTCGCTTCACTTTGAGGCCAGCTCAACCTCATCAGCTCCATCGCGAACATCGTCCTCATCGTCCACCCTCAAGGGCTTCAGCAAACCTCTAGCGAACAAAGTTACGGCGGTTCTCTCGTCTTCCTATGCCGACTCGGAATTCCGCGACTCACTCGCTTTGCTCGACGACAGGCACGTTCAGAACACCGCAGAAACGAGGCGTCGACTCCGTCTGGACATTCAGAAAGAGGTTATCGAGAGCAATGGAGAGGTCATCGCCGAGTTCGGTCGGGTTGCAGAGGTTAGCTTCCACCAGAGGATTTCGAGATTCTGTCTGACAGAAATTAGCAACTGCGTCGAATTGGCAGCACCATAGAGGCGTTGAGCACGACGTACAGCAGTATGAAAGCAGAAATAACGGCAGCACACAGTGCTACCAAACCAGTCTTGGACGAGGCCTCAGTCCTCATAGATCGCCGGCGGAATGTAGAGACACGACGACGCCTTCTTAGCGCCTTCATCGGTCATTTCGTTCTCACCGAGGATGAGGTCGCCATACTGACATTGACTGCCGAGCCTCTAGATGATCGGTTCTTTGCCGTCTTGAACAAGGCGAAAAAAATCAGCACAGATTGTGAAATCCTTCTCGGGTTTGAGGACAACCCGTCACTCGGCCCAGAGATCATGGAGCAGACTTCTAGGAACATCAATCTTGGCTTCCAGAAGCTTTATAAATGGGTCCAGAAGGAGTTTAGGCACCTCAACCTTGAGAACCCCCAAATCAGCTCGTCTATGAGCCGAGCTCTTCGAGTTCTTGCGGAGCGCCCAGCCCTGTTTCAAAGCTATCTCAATTCGTTTTCCGAAGCTCGGGAGAGCATCCTCTCTGACGCTTTCTACACGGCGCTTACCGGCAGCAACGAGAGCGGCTCGGAGATTGTGTCATCCATAAAGCCTATTGAGCTGGCCGCTCACGACCCGCTACGCTACGCTGGAGATATGCTTGCGTGGATGCACTCGGCTACCGTTAGTGAAAGAGAGGCGCTGGAAGCACTGTTTGTGGGGGACGGAGGCGGACTTGCCAGGGGCATACAAGAGGGTCGGGAAACAGAAGCCTGGCTCCTCGCATCCGAGGAAGAGAGCGCGGATGCAGGCATATTTGACCCTGTAAAGGCGCTCAACGATCTTGTCGATCGCGACCTGTCGGGCGTCACCCGAATCTTGCGTCAGCGCATGACCCAGGTCATTCAAAACAACGAAGAGACCATCCTGGCGTACAAGCTCGCCAATCTGCTCAATTTCTACCGGTTAACCTTCGGCAAGCTTCTCGGTGCCGGCGTTGGAGGCAACAACAACTTGACCGACGGCATACAGGACAAGCCCGGCCTCGTGGAAACCCTCAGCAGCCTCGAGTCTGAGGCGCTGCGCCATTTCCGGTCCCTGGTGCGCGACCATGTAGCCACGCTTCGGGGTGATTTCGGCCAAGCCCCCTCTGATCTAGCACCGCCAGACTTCCTCCAAGACGCCTTGAAGCAGCTCGTTTCCATAATGAAAACGTTCGACACGTCACTAGCTTCTCACTTAGCAGCCGAGAAGCCGACTTTGCGCCCGTTCTTGAAGAGGCATTGGACCCATTCTTGGTCGGTTGTGAGGAAATGGCTAAAAAGGCAAAGGAACCACTAGGAAGCCTTACTTTCATTCTGAATTGCTTGGCTACCGCCCGAGAGACACTGGCATTGTATGATTTCACAGCAGGCCGGCTTTACAAGCTTCAGGAAACCATTGACAGCAAAGCGCGTGCTCTTGTCGAGCACCAGTACTCCTTCCTCTGCCACCAGTCTGGGCTAGAAGACATGTTTGTTGCTTTGGGGCAGCTCAGCGCGGAAAGAAAGGAAGACCTGGAAATTGCGGTGGGCCTGGATGTTTTGCAGCCGCAAACGTTGGTTGAGATCAGCCAGTATCTGGACGACTTCTTGCCGTCAGCTCTGGTGGATGCTATTGACAATCTCAAGGCACTTCAAGACCCCAAACGGGCACGGCAGGTCACAGAGGAGGCAGCAGAGAGGTTCTGTGTCGATTTCGAGCATGTGGAAAAGATTATCGTTGCCGCAGACGAGCTCCTTTCCGAAAAAGACGAGGACAAGGATCCGGACACAGCGCTGCGGGCATTGCTTCCACGGACGAGCGTTGAGATCCGGGTGCTACTTTCATAGTATCACAGAGGCGCAATATCAGGAGTTAATATGTGATTATGCATATGAGACAAGGCAGGCCCTTTCGACCTAAGCTTGGCTGCGACAAAGAAATCTGAGAGCAGGGGAGAGCAGTCGGCTTAGTACGGAGTACTATCTTTTTAAGCGACATATATATGCATATATCCGTGAGGGCCCGCCAAAACAACAACCCATACGTCACTTGGCGCCCCGCCTGACTGGCGCTCCAACCAAAATCAAGCCCTCGTCTTCTCGTGTTGCTCTGCCTCTTTCAGCTCTGGGCCATGCCAGTCTGACACTGTCTTATCCTTCGCCCACGCTTTCGTCATCTGGCAATCCATGCGACAAGCCTGTACTGTTAGGAATGCGAAGCCACTTCTCAAAAGCCACTGACCCTGAATTCGTATGCTCCTGGCGACAGTGGTTGCAGCAAGATGCTGCATACAAGTTCATCGGCAGCCTCCAGCCTGCAGAGAATATATGAGGATGGCTACCTGAAATGCTCGACGGCTGTTTACTACGAAGGACAGGTAAGTTCCTTCTCAATACAGGATACGTTTTCATGGCTAGAATGGCCACTAAGTCGCTCCGCAGGGCAATGAGGAAGAGGCTATGCGATGCTGGAGATCGGCTGTGGAACAAATACGTCACCAGTGCTCCGAAACTGCGGCCCCAGACTTTGCAGCTCTTTCAGAATCCGAAAAGTCGCTGGTCAACAGTCTGCAGGAGCTGGAATACCAAGCACAGGAGCGTGTCGATCTCCTTGAGGCCTTGAGGCTGTCTCGTCGGGATTCCTCCATTCACCGGAACGGTTCTCCAACGGGAGCGGGAAGCACTTCTGGCACCGGCATGGGGACAGACCTTGCAGCTGGAGCTGGTTGGATAGGCGGCGGAACGATACCGGCCGTGAAGTACGGAGAACTATCGCGTCCTCTTCCAGCTGTTCCTCCACCAGCTCCTTCATCAGCTCCACCACCAATTCCTCCACGGCGGCCGGTTTCAAACTCACAGGCTGCGCCATCCAAAGAGCCTGCACCATCCCTTCCCGAGCACGGCATCCGCAAAAGTAACAGTGGCACCGCAAACGGCCTGCGCTACGACCCGAGGTCAACCCTTTCAGCGATCCGGACACAGTTCCGTCGCCGTCTCACCGAGACGATCTCACGAAGAAGACTTCCAGGTCGCCTTCTCGTGAGAAGCAGCACACACTGAGGCCGACCTTACGGACGGGAAATTCGGGCGAGGCTCGTCGCAAGAGCCATCGCTCTTCCAACTCAAAGCCATCGTCGGATCGGAAGTCAACTTCTGAGCGGATGGGTGCAAGCAAGGCCGCAACCTTGGCATGGAGTGCACTAGGATTCTCATCCGGAAGGACGGAAAGCCCGCGAACTCCTACCAGCACCGAACCACCTTCCTTGCCAAAGCTGCGGGATGACTCGCCAAGCTCCAGCACAGTTCCGATGCAATGGGACAGCAACTCTAGACGTCTCGTTCCGCAACGACCTGCGGCTGATTCAATTCCTGTATCAGCAAGCAGGGCCAGCTTAGATTCGGCCATTGCAGCAGCCATTGATGGCCGCGGTTCGGGAGAATATGCGGCTCCATATCAGCCCTCATCATTGTCCCTGAATGCTGCCGCAAGCGCTCTCAGTCGCTCCTTGCAGTCTGCTGCAGACTCGCCTCGCTCAAAACGCTCGTCGTCCAACCAACGGCCATCAGTGGCTGCCAGTAACTTACCGTCTAGCATCGAAAGAGGAGGCTCGGCCTCGAATTTGGATTACGCAAAACCGAAGTCGACGAGCCATCGGTTTGCGGGTGGGAGTAACACCCCAACCAGTCGAGTTGAATTGAGGCGAAATGCTCACTCTAGCACATCAGTTACCCATATTGTCGCATCGCCGTTGTCGGCATCCGAAAGAAACACGGCGTCTGGAGCACATGCTATCCTGCGGAAGCGCATAGCACGAGGAAAGGAGAATGCGGGCTCTAGGATCGACCCGCAGACGAATGCGACGAACCAAGTTTCTCACCTACTGGCCGACGTGCAGCTAGAGCCCTCATCCAGCGATGATTCTGACAAATTAGATGGGAGCCAAACACCTGACAAAGACGTGGAAGGAGAAGGCAGTAACCCGTGGAAGAAACGGAAACAGGCCATCCTCAAGCACCTACCTCCCGGTGTTGACGACGAAGCTGCCAAGCAGATTTTGAATGAGATAGTGGTGCAAGGGGACGTCGTCCACTGGAGCGACATCGCCGGCTTGGAACCGGCAAAGAAGGCGCTACGCGAGGCTGTCGTATACCCGTTCTTACGGCCCGATTTGTTCATGGGCCTCCGCGAGCCGGCCACAGGCATGCTTCTCTTTGGACCGCCTGGAACAGGAAAGACCATGCTGGCACGTGCTGTCGCAACTGAGTCCCGATCGACATTCTTCTCCATCTCGGCGAGCAGCCTAACCAGCAAGTACCTCGGCGAGTCGGAGAAGCTTGTGCGTGCGTTGTTTGTACTGGCTAAGACACTGGCCCCGAGCATCATATTCGTGGACGAGATTGACAGCATCCTCTCCCAACGATCTGGGTCGGGCGAGCACGAGGCGACTCGACGCATCAAGACGGAGTTCTTGATCCAATGGAGCGATCTCCAGCGGGCTGCCGCCGGACGCGAGGACAAAGACGCGGCTCGCAACGGCGATGCCAGCCGAGTTCTCGTTCTGGCCGCAACCAATCTGCCGTGGGCAATCGACGAAGCAGCCCGCAGACGGTTTGTGAGACGCCAGTACATTCCGCTTCCCGAGGCGGAAACCAGGGCTGTGCAGCTGCAGACGCTGCTTGGGCAGCAAAAGCACAACCTGGGCGATGACGACATCCACAAGCTTGTCACACTGACAGACGGTATTGGCCTCCTTTCCACTCCTCTCCCTCCCACTCGATGCTGACGATTGGATTGTTACAGGGTTCTCCGGCTCGGATATCACGGCATTAGCGAAAGATGCCGCCATGGGTCCGCTGCGGTCGCTGGGCGAAGCTCTTCTCATGATGAAGATGGATGAGATCCGGCCAATGGAGCTGTCTGATTTCATTGCCAGCCTGCAGACCATCCGGCCCAGTGTCAGTAGATCCGGACTGAAGGAATACGAAGACTGGGCTGGGGAGTTTGGGGAACGAGGAGGCTAGATTCTATGCATGCGCATACTTGTATTTGTCTTATTTGCTACGGGGAATAGAGCTTACGGCGGCCCATCACGGCGGCCTACATTGTTGGACGGGAGGTGTCTAGGGCGCAGGTTACTTTTGCAGATACGGTTTACTACAGTCTTCGATCGACATGCATGTGACATGCAGAGTAATGTACATATAAAGTGTTAACTACCCGAACAGGGGCCCTCTAGCTAGAGGGCCCCTGTTCCCGAACCACGCTTCCCGCTCGCCCGTTCTTCTATCCAAAGAACGATCCCCAAACTCTGCCAACTAACATAAGCCGCCGTCTTCGGTTCAGCTCACAGTCTGTAAACTCCGCTTCTTTTTTCAGTGTTCTCTAGGTCGAGCCAGGTTTACAGCTCCTGCTGTTCCTGCAGCTTGGCCAACTTCTTCTGCTGCTTCCGGTGCAACCGCCACGAGAGCACCTCGGCCGCCTCGGCTGCCTCCTGGGCCTCTTTGATCACCGCACGTCGCTCGTCCTTGGCGGCTCGCTGGGCCAGTGCTGCTGCCCAGCGCTCGGCCTCAGTCGGCACAGGGGGACGTTCCTCCACCGGGACCTGCGCCGGTGCGATGATGTGCTTGACCACGTGGCGCTTGTTCTTGGACGTGCGCCAGCCAGGGCAGATGGCCACGACATCACCGGTGCGGAGGCTGTCGTTGGGATCGTGAACGAGATACGATTGCGGTTTGTCAAAGTGCTGCAAGCGTCACGGTCAGCACGGCTGGTCGGAAGCAGACGGAAGTGTCAGGGCTGCCCGTCAGACTGCCCCCAAAGCGGAGCGTCACCTTTTGCACTTGCGCATTCCATTGGCGGCCGCCAACGCGAACCTTGACCGTCTTCTGCATCAGGCCCGCAGACACCACGACGCCGTGCAGTTCGCGGAACGTCCGCTGGGCGGCTGCGACAGCGTGTGTGGCCATTTCCGTATGCCTTTTTCTAGTCGAGGGTGTAATGTTCAGCAGTCGTCGTCGTCGTCGTCGTCGTCGCCAAGAGGGCCACCATCTTCATCCAAATCAGTTGAACAGGATCGACAGCCCGAAAATATCGCCATTGGATTATGTAAAGTGGGTCTGGATCTACGTAGATTATCCAATGAAAGCACGCATTCACAACAGGAAAGACTTTCGCTTTGTCCAGTATGCATACTGCCAATAAGCACACCACGACTTGTCCGAAAGAGACCAAAGTTCGGTTGAATCAGTGATGTACTATACTTCACAAACACACAAATACTATGCTTATGAATAAACTTTGCCATATCACAAAGCCTGCGGAGTACATGGTCCATTGAACTGGCATTTGACGTCTCCGTTATAACAGCGTTCGACCCCACAGATATTGTTGAATGTCCACCCAACTCTAACTGCTCTTGTTTCGGATTGTTGATCATACACTGCCAAAACTATCGTGCTGAACATTGCCCATCATTGTGGCCGAGCTGTGAACCCCTATATCGCTGTCAGAAAACGACTATATCCACAGCCCCATTGCTACGAGTAGTTGTACAGCTAGCGGATCACAATACTACTCTGACTGTAGTATTTAGACTTAGCTTTACTCCCACTGAAACCCTTTTTTTAGAGATGTGGCAGACACTAGTACATACGGAGTATAAGTAAGGGAAATAGATGGAATCGTAAATGAGATGCCCATGGAAAAGGAGTCCAATACTAGAAAGGGGGGGGGGGGGGTGAATTTTGCAAAGGCGATGTCAGATTAATCTGTAAATCGGCTCCCCAACCAAATCGTGTTTACATTGCGTGAGACATCAGGAAAAAGAATAAGGTACGGAGTACTACAAATGTACAAAATATCGAGCCCTCTAACAACCCACTTTCACAACCCACAGCGACCGGACCACTCAAGGGTCACTAAGACAAAAGGAAAAGCACAATTATACCATATGCTTAGGCAACAAATGTCCGGCGTGAGAAACGTGTAAGCCTGCCGCCAGGGCCCTTGCCACCGGCCTTTCCACCGAAGCCGCCGCCATTTCCGAATCCGCCGCCACCGAAGCCGCCAGCATTTCCGAAGCCGCCAGCATTTCCTCCATTGTTAGATTTGGCAGCGTTGGTAGCCTTGCTCGTGTTGGCAGCCTTCGTGGCACTGCTAGACTTAGTGTTGGCTTTTGCAGTGCTGCTGGACTTGGCAGCATTGTTGTTGTTGTTGTTGTTGTTGTTATTGTTGTTATTGTTGTTGTTGCTGCTGGCAGCACTTGTACTTGCAGATGCGCCAGCCTTGGTAGTAAACCCTGGGCCGGCGTCGACAGCCGACTGGGCAAGAGCAGCAGCAGCAATACCACTATATTGCAATATGGTTAGATTCTAGCATCACTTCTCGTGACTGCGGCAGTTAACTTACTTGGTTCCATCATTGGCTGCCACGTTGGTAGTACCACCATTGCCGGTGACGGTGAATTTGGTGCAGTCGTCTTGCGAGCCACGCTGGGCAACGGGCATGATGACCGGCTGGTGGTTGGCGGACGACGTCAGGGTGCAAACACGGTAGTTTCCGGCCGGCAGGCCACCAACAACAGTGGCAGACAGAAGGCCGTTGCCGTTGCCGGCATCATTGATGCCTTTGAAAAAGGCAAACTGTGTCGGGTCGGGAGGTGTCGTAGGGTTCAGGCTGTTGCCAAGATCCTGGACAGTAACGTGAACGTGGCCAACAATATTGCCGTTCTGAAGCTGCTGAGGTGCTGAGTAGTACGTGGCGTCTGCGTTGGTGAACGAACCAGCCACCAGATTCTTGGTCTGGACGGTGATGTTGAACTCCACTCCGGCCTTGATCGACTGGCTCAGCTGGGGGTTGGTAATGACGGTCGAGATCATATTCGTTTTGGCAGGGATCTGACCCATAACTGTTTATCACTTGTCAGAACGCTGTGACGCGCTGTTAAGGGTTGGTTCTATTTCTGTAACAACTAACCGATACCGTTGCAGGAGCCTGTGGTGATCTGGAGACCGTTCGTGAGGGTCTGGCCAGAGCAAAAGTTGATAAAGTTGTTCTGCGATGTCTGGGACAAAGCCTGGCCAACTTCAGCCGCGCCTATGCTGGTGGAGCCGTCCACAAAAGAACCCGACTGGATGGCATTGGCAGACAGCGAAGTGCTGTCGGAACCTCCGTTGTTTGTGTTGCTTGCTCGGACACTGTTCCGCGACCCGAGGGCGACCGAAAACAGCGTTGCCGTATAGGCCAGCTTCATAGAAACCATCTTGACTGATTGTTGTTTGCGTGTATGCTGAAGGGTGAGGAGGGGATATAGCACAAATGAGCGGCAACCTGTCCTGCAAATGGGGTAAAAGAAAGAGATAAAAAATTAAGCTGTCCTTGAAAAGAATGTAAATGAAATCAGATGCACGGTCAACGTGATCTGTTCTTCTTGACTAGCAAGCAGAATCAAGAAACAGATAAAAGAGGACAGTGGTAAAGAACGAAGGCAAAAGAAGAAAAGGGCGTCAACGACGGTCCAGGTTTCAGGACAGACGGTTATATATGAGAAAGTGACACTGGTCGAATAGTGGAAACGGAAATCAGCTCGGCCTTGAGGGCCTACTTATGTCTCTTGGCACAGACAATCCCATGGCATTACGGGCCTGATCTCCAACAGAAAAGCACCGAGCCTCCTCCTCTCCGACTCCACTTGCCAGGGGGGAGGACAAGGAGAAGTGGCCGAGGGTGGAATTCGGTACAAGCAAAATAAAATAAAAAGTAGCCTACCATGTAGGAAAAGCAGATCCCGTTGCCTCATTGAGATGTTGAAACCGGATACGAGGAGGTGCCTGTCGCAGGGCCAAAAGCCGCCCTCCTGCAGGTACCCTGCATCCGGCCTCCCGTTTCTTCTGTTCTCCACAAAGACCGGACGCGCAGGAGGTAAGGTTATGTTGGCGTCTCCACCGCGCTTAGCAGGCTCCCGACACATGATCCTCCCAAGGTTATTGCAGCCGTTCAGTCGTCGCGATGCCACCCGGCAGCTGTTGGTGCCAGACTATACGGAGTACGGCCAGCAATTATCCGATATCTGGTAAACGGTTCAAATGACGGAACTGCGTGGTAGACATTGGCTACATCCTATTAGCCGAAGCGCAATAGCCTCGTAATTGCAGTCTCCACCTGTTGCAGAAAATGTGAGCCAAGTGCATTGCCGTATATACGTCGTAGTAGCACTCCCTGCTGTCACAAGCGACTCGAACAAGTCGCATTGGAAATACCATGGATGGAAGAGGAATTTAGGGACGAGAGATTTACGAGCACGAGTACGACATAAGATCCTTCTCCAGCAAAGGCAGGTGCGCCCAACAGTCTCGAAGAAGGCACAGACCCCATCAAAGCCCCGAGGCCCTGGTATCTTACAATGGTCTGACCAATCACACTGCTTAGCTCCAGCTGGCGAAACAGAAAGTGTAGGAGACTCGCAACAAGATGACATGCGTCTACGACGTATGTGATAGCAAGCCAGCCAAAACCCCATCCTACATAACAGCCGGGGAAAATCAGCTCGGTGTCACCGTTCCTTTTCAGTGATGCCTGTTCTCAATGATGCGTTGTGAGAATAGGTAGCTGTTCGCTGTTCATCAAGTCACGATCAGCTTCAAGGAACCATCAACGACACACAGGCAACCATACGGCTGCATGGAAAGCTGTCTGTAAACATACCCGGCTGCAGCAAATGGTATAGTATGTCCTTCACTTCTGCTGTGATGTCGTGATGGTCTACTGCCATGCGATTGCAATTACCCCAGAGGAGCACACCAAAAGAAGGTATCTGGCTCAATCAAACACGGGCTCCACATAAGACAAAGCCCTTTTTCCACAGCTGGCTTCAAGGCATTGCCCTTGATACGCCGCTCTGTTGATACTGTGTACATAGCTCTCGTGCGAACCTTTTAACCGGAGAATGACCCATGTCTACAGCAGGTACCCGCAAGGAATCAACTCGACGAAACTTGAACAAAAAGACGACTGAACGAGTCTGCAATGTAAAGAATGCTACTTCATGATAGTAAATGGCACCTTTTTTGCTATCTCCAGTTTTGTTTCCTGGCAGTGTTTGGACGAATATTGTTATCCACTGCCCCCATCCATCAGCGTGGGGATGAGTTCTTCAGGCGAATGCCACGTTCTACTAAATACATATTGATGCCCCTGGTACGAAGAGGTTTGATATCACAGCCTGGCACAAATGTTCGCACGGCAATGAGACAGGCTTTCACTCCTTGTTGGTGATGAATGAAATCGGGCTAGTTTTCGTTAAGTGGACTTAATACTGCATACATATTTCGCACACAGTAGATCGTAAGCGTACTTCTGGATCCCGTCACTGCTACATGGTATCCTGTGACGACATGCGCATGGATACACATCCAGCCACCTACTCTTGGGTTTTGGGACGGATACGGCATGTATCTTACAATTGTCAGCATGAGGGTCTCGAAGCAGACCGCGAAACAATGGTCTGACTTTATCTTTTAAAGTTGACAAAACCCCACCGATAAACCTTTTAAGCTCCTTAGAATGACATATTTGTACAGCAGGGGTACGCCCACCCTCCTACTCGAGAAACCTCTTCATTACTTCATATCTTACATATGAGATTTGTGGTACTCAGCGCTTATTAGTTTACTGGAAGTAAATGCTCGTATTCAGGATAACGCTGAAACGGCGATCAAGATGGTCGCGTTGCAGCTTTCGGGGCTCCACAACGAAAGAATCACAGCGTGGTTTGCGCTTGGAAATTAGGCATAATATGGGAAAGACTGTCGGGAATAAGAATGGCGGGGACAATGCCATCCGGACTGTTTCGCAGCAGTGCGTAAATTACAGCGTACTGTACTCCCTCGTACGGAGTACGAAGTTTCTAGGATAGGAAAATTTGCTCCGTAGGAAAAAAATTCTTTCCGCTAGGATCTATAGGTGAAGTACTCCGCTAATGCTTATGCACAAGGATATGACCAAATAGAGCAAGCCGATGTGTTGATGATACGAATGATTTCAAAGCCTGCGACCTTATTATATCTAAAGCAACAATGACGACGGTATTGCAGAATTTGTGGAGATTTACAACTGTAGTACAGTGTGTCAATTCAAAAGGGCTACCGATATATTGGCGCGCTGTACTCCGTACTCCGTACTGGCTCTCGACACAAGTGGTCTAGGCCTGTTGATTATTGGTGCGATGCCGCACTCTAGTCCCGTGACTTTATTTTCATCAGTTTTCTCACCTCAACAAAATTTCCTTCCTCACTATTATACACCCCCCAACTTTTCCTTGTATCTTTTGCTTCCATTGCTTGCTTGTTATCCTTCGTCATTATCTCTATCCTAATTCGCCGTCACCGTTCCATTTTACAATTGGTGCTTTCCTTAAACTACACACAATGTCATCTACCGAGTACCGTGCTGGCAAGAGACCGCGTAAGTACTTATTGATCCCTTAAGCCATAATGCTGCTCGACACCCATTTTGGTGTTGTTGCAGATCGTCTGCAACGATCGATTGAAGTCTGCTTGATCGATTGGAATGCCATAGGTGCAGGGCCGTCTTCGTCGCAGCTCATTATATGCTGGAAAAGCTTGCGTTGCTTGTCCTTTGTTAGCAAGCTGCAAGAGCTTGCGTTGCTTGCCCTTTGTTAGCAAGCTGCATGAGCTTGTGTTTATTGTTCTTTGTTAGAAAGCTACATTGGAGCAGAGGGATACCTGGCGGGAAGTGATAAGACGATGAGATGGCCGATGAGGATTGATGTTTTTTTTTGTGAGGAACCAAGGCCCTGATGACCACCCCTCAATGACAGGAACCCAGTCTCTGCCGCCCCCAGCTCTCCCACAGCTTGTTGCAGAGCAACACCACCCTATTTCGTCTACCGACCATGACTCTAGAAGGCTCATTGTCGTTCTCGCCAACGCCAGCCTCGAGACGTACCGTGCTGCTTCTCAGAACAGTGCGGCCAATCGTCTTGGCCATCGGGACGAGAAGTATTCTCTGCTCAATAGCGACGAACACATTGGTGTCATGCGCAAGATGAACAGAGATATCAGCGATGCCCGGCCCGATATCACACACCAGGTTTGCCTTATCATAAATCCTGCTATCGCGGCTGGTGAACTCTTCTGCTAAGTCTTTACCGCGCTTGCCTCTCACAGTGTCTGCTCACATTGCTTGACTCGCCAATCAACAAAGCTGGCAAATTGCAGATCTACATTTTGACGGCAAAAGACGTCCTGATTGAGGTGTCTCCGTCTGTCCGGATACCCAGAACCTTTAAGCGGTTTGCTGGTTTGATGGTGCAGCTGCTCCACAGACTGTCCATCCGGTCTACTAACTCGCAGGAAAAGCTCCTTCGGGTTATCAAGAACCCCATCACAGACCACCTGCCGCCAAACTGCAGGAAAGTGACGTTGAGTTTTGATGCCGAGGTCATGCGTGTGCGTGACTACGTCGACAACCTCGATGACAATCAGAGCATCTGCGTTTTTATCGGAGCTATGGCCAAGGGCCCCGACAACTTCGCCGATGAGTTTGTTGACGACAAGATCTCTATCAGCAATTACAGCCTCTCGGCAAGTGTTGCGTGCAGCAAGTTCTGTCATGCCGCAGAGGATTCCTGGGGCATCATCTAGATGACCCAATGCCCCTGTTTCTTGCCGAGGTCATGGTGAAGAAATGGCACGGAAGAAATATGCATGAGAAGGGCGCAAGAGGGGAGATTGCGAAGCCAGCCAGCCAGCTGGGCACGAAACAAGAATGAGTGTACCGCTCGTGTTCTGGTCTGGTGAACTTCCGTCTCTTTTCCGACAGCTTGGTTGGTGCTGGGTCGGCAACGTGATACAACATCGCAGAAACTTGCCCAGTTAACTGGCCCTGTCTGGAACACTTGGGTCGATGTGTGCTTTGCGCTGTCTGCTGTTTTTGCAACCAAAACATGGGGCGTTCAACACCGGATCCAAGAGCCCGCTTTCGGGCGTGGCTCTTTGCATGGGACACTTCAACTTGTTCCATATTTCTTTCTGTCTTTTTCTTTTCGTGCTTGTCCTTTCGGGCTTGTCTCCGCGCACGGCTCCGTGCGTATAAGTACTGCTGGTGCTTGTCCAGCTCAAGCGAGAGACCGACAGGAAGGGTGTATGGGAGGAAATTGATAGCCCAAGGCGAGTTAGGCCTGTGTGATTGGTTGGGGTGTACTGTTGGATTACGAAGTTATAGCGACTCTTTCTCACTTCGGCTAATACGGGAGTTCGGGTGGTATTGATGTAAGATAAAAGAGAAAAACCCGTGACGGGGCAATCAAGTTCGGTCCGTTCAACGAGATAAAAAGACAAAACGCTTATATGGCTCAATGGCACACAAGCAGTGGGCCCGGACCAAGATGCAGCTTACGGAGTACAGTGCGTTATATGGTGCAACGGACATGATACTTTCCCCCTTCGAGGTGGTAGGCTTATGTGCCCTGTCCGCTCTGGCCGACATCTTTTGACATCTTGCAGATTGTCTGCATGGCCTATGCAGGTGTCCATGCCTATTGGAAGATGCGGGACGGTCTGTGTATTCTGGTGCGGCCAATTGTGCTATTGCTGACCTGGGGCAACGGTTCGCACTTCGTACGGTCCGGGCAGAGGACACATCTTACGTTGCATATTGCAACTTGTAAAAAGGAAGATCTGAGAGTTCATATTCCGTTTTTCATCGACCGGGGCTTTGTTGCCAGCCCTGGGATGCGCCACGTTGGGCGCGCATGCATCCGCGAGTTATGAAACTGATGCACGATGCATTGGCACGGGGCTTTATGGAGCTCTGTTGACTATGCAACGACGGCAAACAGATCACAGAGCTCGTCCGTTGGGCAACCTCTGTTTTGCCCAGGTTGTTGCCGTCTTACGATCCACATGCAACACGTATGTATCTTAGCTTAACTTTGTTCAATGCAACAATTCCTGGGGCTGGCGCAACAGAAAGTCGCTCGGACGCATTTTTCCTGATCGATGGATCCAACTGCCTATCGAGACCGAACGGGCACGTTGCTTGAACAATGGGGCGCACGTTCCGCCTCGGCTGGCTGCGATGTTGGAGTCGGCGTGTTTGCTACTACCCCGCAAAGGCATACAGACCTGGAGATGTGGCTGGAAAGCACAAGAGGCCTCTCTTGATAAACTGATTGTTGCCTGGTCTTTTTGCTCGCCTCGCCTTGCCTCTGGCGGCAAAAGGGTCAAAGAGGGGTGCCTCTTCATGCACCAAGCATGAAGCTCAAGGGCAAAGATACTTTGCAAGAGGGCATTGGTTGTTGGAGGGAGAGAGGGGCTCAACCTCAGTTTGATTGGATGCTGGAATGGGTTTCCCCCCTCTTGGAGCCAATTTTCTCGTCCACGCCTTCCTCTCGGCATGTTGGTAAGATATGTACAAATGTCTCATTTGCACTTTTGTATGGTTTCCGGTAGGCTAGGTTGTTCCCCACGGAAGACGGGCTATTTTTCACTTCCCTGATTTTGTTCGTCTGACTCTCTGCGTTGGTTCGAGGTTGCCTATGAGAGAGGACACGGTCCACTGGCCGACCCAGCGAACCGGAGTTCCTTCTGGTTGTTGCTTCGTGGGTGTGCGGGATGCTGCTGAAGAACGCATCAGGCGGCCGTTGCATACATACAAGTAGTAGCAAGCAGCTCGGTGGCCGTAGAAAGCACGACGCAACTTTCGGATGTGAGTGGAATAGCAGGCGCGCTTTTCTGCACTCTTGCCAAGTCTGGAATGGATACTTATCCCAGCGTACCTTCCTGGAGTAAGGCACAGGAATTTTATCATTGCTCATTTTCTCTGGCACATCTCTGCATCTCACGGCCCAACATTTGTGGCCAGCCGGACCTGAGATAAACAGGTTGCACTGCCCTCCTTCGCCCGCCCTAAACGCTTCTGCACATGGACAGCCATACAGCTGCGAGCGTGCAATTTGCCCTGACCATGTGCACGCACACTACTGCAGCCAGACAGTCCAGCACCAAAAAGGGAGAAAAAAGGGCACCACCAAGATGAAGAGCGGGTATGGCGGGTTGGACAGATAAATAATATCGCATCCCTTTCAGCGGGCGGCGGCCGGTCAGAAGTGCCTCGTTACCTAGAGAATACGACGTGCATGTTCTTTTTGGGGCGGTCTTCTCCACCCCCATGTCACGGAAAGGATCAATCGAGGCGGGTGCTCCTGGGCTGAAAGGGACATTTTGTGCCCAAAGGAGATGGTCCGAAGGCCAGAAACTCAACTACTGGTCTGCCACAGTCCGGCCGTAGCAATGCGCTGGCAGAGACCCGCCCTAGTCGTGAGAAGACTGGAATGAAGAAGGTTAAGCCGTGCTGGTCGCTGTGCGGGAGCGAACGGCTGCGAGAATCGAGTACCGAATGCTCGTAGGCGGATTGCCCATCACTTGTGCTTAACTGCTCCATCACATGCAGTCACATCGCCGCGCCACACGCACTTGTCATCACCACTTGCTGGCAACTTGCAAGCACAAACCGCTGGCGAGCCGAAAGACGAAATCCGAGGACAACAAAACGCCACAGTACCACACAGCATGAGTACCTGAGCAGCCCTGACATCTCTGGCCGGCATCCAACGCACTCGGACGGAGTATCTTCCTTTCCATCCTGACACCGCGATCCACACCACCACCTACGTCGTACTTTGGTATGTAAGAAGCACTGCCTAACCGCTGAGACCATCCTCGTCCCCTTTTGCCGCCATCCCCCCTGGTCGATCCACATCAGTCAGCAGACAAATCACAGCGCTTTTTTTACGCTCACTCCACTTCACGTCTGCTCCTCCTAATGATACCGGTCGTTGAAGTTTGCCGTCTCCCGGCCTCTTCCTTCCACGCAGCCGTCTGTCAATCTCTGGGGGATTCCTTGTTTGGCTCCTTTACCTTTCCTTCCTTCCTCCTTGCCTTGTTCTTCGTCTTCCTCATCTTCTTCCCGCTATTCACATATTCTCTTTTTTAGATCCGTCGACTCTCACGTGAACCTGACTTCCAGTCCAACCAAGTCAAAATTTAGGCTCGTCTCGTAGCAGACTGTTGCGGACCTGCCGACTCGCCCTGTCTGCCAATTCTCTTATACCATCGACGAGTTTCATTGGGCTGTTCTGAACGCCTTTCTCTGACCCCAAGCTGTCATCGGTACCCGTGACAGCCTCGACCATTCTGCTCAAGACCCTTTGACCAAGGCGAAGTGTACCCGGACGGCAAATACAATGGCCGTTGCTTACCGGCCGTCCCACAGCTATCCAACACAAACACAGTATGGTACATCATCTATGTCCCGGCGGCACCAATTCGGAGAGTCGGAGCCGCCTCGCGTGATCAGCTACGATCACAGCCCTCCAGCCGCAGAGCCGTCCCGTTCGTACTCCAGCAACCACCCCCGGTACCACGATTCGGCCGACTATTATGCCGAACCTGCTTCACACTCTTCGCCTTCCTCACGCTACCACACGGGCGGCGGTCTGCAGCGGTCCGCCACATCCGCAGCTGTATACGAGTCAGCACCACGCGAACAACCCAAAAGTGTGGCGGGCATGTTTGGCATGGCCGCAGTGGGCGCTGCAGCTGGAGCAGCGTTGACCTATTCTGTGCTGTCGGGCAGATCGCCGCGCGACCGTTCGTCCGAAGAGCCCGCAACTGCTCCGAGCTTCCAACGCCGATCCACCTTCCCGGATCCCTACCCAGCTTACGCACCCCCGCGCTTCAGCAGCCAGGAGGGCATGCGAGCGAGCTCGCGGAAGGAGAGCCGTGAAGCGGAGGATATGTACGAATACGACGAAGGCCGTAGTCGCCATTCCTCGTCGCGCCAGTACCGGTCCAGCAGCCGTCCGGCTAGCCGGTCGGTCAGCGAGGCCGCCCCAGGCCGTACGCCTCTGCTCATCGCAGAGGATGAGCCCCGGTATGGCAGCAGCGGCGGTGGCAACTATGCACCACCTCGCTACGACGTGTCTCACGCACCATCGCGCCATGATCTATCCCACACGCCGTCGCGCTACGATGCATCCCCTGCACCATCCCGCCATGATTTATCTCGCACGCCGTCTCGCCATGATCCATCGCGTGCAACATCCCACTATGACACAACCCGTGCAACTTCCCACTACGATACGCCCCGCGCGGCCTCCCACCACTACGACGCGGCCCATGCGCCGGCCCATGCGCCGGCTCATGCACCAGCTCATGCGCCACCCTTGTCGCGTCGCAGCGCCACTTTCGATGTTCCTCCCAGGGCTGATCCCAGAGCTGATTTCAGGCCGGACCCCAGGGTTGATCTCAGGGCCGATCCTAGAGTTGACCCGAGGATGGAACCGGAAAGCTACGTCTCATCCCGCAGCCATCGCACAGGCGTGACTATCCGGGGCGGTGGCAGCGCCAGCCGGCATGCAGCAAAACCCCCCAGCGCCAGCCGCGGCGCAACAGTGCGTCACTCTTCCAGCCGGTCTGGCAGCTATCGCTCGTCGCGCGATATGTCTCTGCCCCAGAGCGGTGCGGGCGGCAGCCATGCGAGGTGGGACGCCTATCCGAGCGACGAAGAGGAGGTTGACCCGATGCTTTTCGAAGACAACGACAGCGTTGCGCCGAGCGACAGCATTAGCTGTGTGGGTAGCCGGGGCCAGCGGTATTAACTGGGGTTTATGCTTGGGTTTCTAGACTTGTCTTCCTCATTTACATGAGCATTGTGTAAACTTGTTTCGGTGGGTCTCAACTCTGGTTGTTCCTGGGAGGGGGTGGCTTGTCTTGCTCTGTGGAGATTGTAGAGAGTACAGAGGACGAGAGATCGGAAGGAGAACCGGGAAATGTGCAACGGAAACGACATGAGTAATGTATCTAACATCTTTGACACAGTGCCTGTGATAGGGCAGTCTGTAAGTGACGTCGGCACCAGGCTTGAACGAAGCATAGCAGCCTGTTTTGCCATTAAATGCTGCTACACGGGAAGGTGAGGTGACGCGAGATGAAGAATGGCTCCTCTGGTGGGAATAGACGGAAAAAATTGCTGCCGATAGTCGGCCGTAACAAGAAGTCGTAAGGAATTGCGGCACGGAGATCACCGGGCTAGCTCGAAAGAAGAGCGCCCCTTCTGGAGAAGGAAAAGACAAAAAGCTCATTTCTTGATGAATGACCTGAACTACATGTTGATTGCACCTGGTAGTCTGAACATAGGCAGGAACTACCGGACGGCGGAGTTGGAGGGGTATCATTGCTCTAATTCAATTTTCTCTCTAGATTCGGCTATTCTCAACTTTTTGCAGACGAATACCGTTGTGGCTAGACCACCAATCTCCGTTTTCTGAGTCACTCGCCACAAGCAAAGCAGTTGGATATCGGAAGAAGCTGCTGGCGTTCAATCCCATATTGCCAACTCTCCCCTGCTCCCACACTCACGATGGTGACTATCGGTTTGGGCGAATCCATACCTCCTGACACGGAGCACGTGCGTTATATTCCCTTCCGGCGTGATGAGACTGTGATACTGACGCATATGGCCAGGCTGTAAGCGTGTCACTCCCCACGTGGGCGGACAATGTTGGCTACGAGGAGGGCAGGTTGGAGGTCCTGTCAAAGCTGGTCACGGGCTATCCAAGGTGGGCAGTCTCGTCGAGGGTGCAGACGTGGGAGTATGCGGACAGCTGACCGGATAACCGTTGCAGATTTTTTGTCCACAAGAGCATCCAGGCTTTTGCTGCCAGCATAGCTGAGCGGTACGGCCAGGCGGGCCAAACAGCCATGCTGTTCCCCAGCGGCGCGGCGGCGACGCGCTGTCTTGCCTTCGTCCAGAAGATAGCGACGCCTCCGTCTGTGCTGGACAACATATCTATTGTGCACCTGGGCTTGAACGTTTCCCGGCCAGACGCGTCACCATTCAGGCCGCTGGCCCCCACCATCTCAGCAGTCGTTTATAATCCAGAGGTCTTCCCGTTTGCCAAGCAGTACTGGCAGCATTCCGGTGACGGCGTCTCCAGTCGTCGTGCCGAGTATTGCCACAAGCTGTTTGGCAAAGGCCTGTTGATACGCGTGTCCGAAGACGCTGGAATTGGCAGCGGTGCACGGCAGGCCGAAAGCGGCCTTGTGCCATCGGCCCTCTCGCCGACACTGACACCAGCAAGAGCGCCGGCCGTGTCGCCGTCGACGCAGCTGCCGACTTCCGTGAAGCCGTTTCGCGGCCCCAAACGCTACCGTCGTCCGATGTCGCAGTCCGGCGATATTCTTCCCCAAGAGCGGCCGCTGACGCCGCGATCTGCAGGCCACAGCCCTGATGCTGCCGACGGCCAGGGGGTGGACGAGGACGAGACGGCGCGCTTCCTGGAAGAGCGGTTTGGGCGGAACCTTGATCTGTCATTTGTGCGGCGGGCAGGCTCGGCGATCCGGCGGCGCATCACCGGGGCCCTGACGGCGGACAACGAGGTGGACCTCGACACGCAACCGTCGACGCCGGTGGCAGCAGCAGCGGCAGACGCCAACAGCAGCAACATCCGCGGCACCGAGATCATCCGGGAGGACGACGTGTACCTCTACCCGTGCGGTATGAACGCGGTCTTCAACGCACACCAATACCTTCTGGCCAGCCGAAAGGAGAGCGCGCCGCTGCAGAGCATCAACTTTGGCTTCCCCTACGTCGACACGCTCAAGATCCTGCAGAAGTTCGGCGGCGGCTGTCTGTTCTACGGCCGCGCGTCAGAAGAGGACCTCGACGATCTGGAAGCACGGCTCAAGGGCGGAGAGCGGTTTCTGGCACTGTTCTGCGAGTTCCCAGGCAACCCGCTGCTGTCGTGTCCGAACCTGACGCGCATCCGCCGGTTGGCCGATGCCTACGACTTTGCCGTGGTGGTCGATGAGACCATCGGCACGTTTGTCAACATTAACGTGCTGCCATTTGCCGACATTGTGGTTAGCAGTCTGACCAAGATCTTCTCGGGCGACTGCAACGTCATGGGAGGCAGCCTGGTGCTCAACCAGAAGAGCCGCTACTACTCGGTGCTCAAGGCAGCCGCCACGGCGCTCTACAACCAGGACAGCTACTGGCCCGAGGACATTATCTTTATGGAGCGCAACAGCCGCGATTTCGCCGAGCGCATCGACCGGATCAACGCCAACGCCGAGGCCGTGTGCGAAGTCCTGCTGGCCAGCCCGACGGTCAAGGAGCTGCACTACCCCAAGTACGGCAAATGGCGGGAAAACTACGAGGCGTGTCGGATCGGCGGCGGCCAGAAGGGCACCGGCGACCATGAGGGCCGTGTCGGCGGTTATGGCGGTCTGCTCTCCTTTGTCTTCCACCGCAAGGAGCAGGCCGTCGTGTTCTTTGACGCTGTGGCGACGGCCAAGGGTCCTAGCCTCGGCACCAACTTCACCCTGACGTCGCCCTACGTTGTGCTGGCGCACTTCACCGAGCTGCCGTGGTGTGCGTCGCTGGGCGTCGACCCGAACCTGTTGCGTGTCAGCGTCGGTCTCGAGGACACTGCGGCTTTGCGGGGGACCTTCCAGTCGGCGCTGGATGCGGCGCAGGCTGTAGGTCAGGAGACCGCTTAGTCATGTACATATATATGATGAGTCAGCATGAATACAGGAGACGAGCATCAGACATGAGCGCTATAAACAATTGACCACAATCACTTTTCGATGTAGTTGTCATAAGGGTGCAGGAGAAAAAAACTAGAAACAAGCCATCTGGGTATGTGATCCGGCTGCTTTACATCACGACGCACGACACCGGCTTGTAGCTCTCGCCGAACAGCTCAACTCCACGTTCCATCTCGTTGGCCTGCTGCTTCTCCTTGGCCTCGCGCCGGAAGTACAGCTTCAGGAAGCGCTCCAGATCCCCGTCCAGATTGTCCAGGTCGGCCTCCATGACGACCTCGCCGCGACATAGCGGACAGAACCGCTGCTTTTCACGCTGCATCTTGATCACGCACCGCACGCAGAAGACGTGGCGGCAATGCAGCCGCACGGGCAGCCAGGCAAGGCTCAGACACACCGGACAGGTGTAGTCCTCCAGCCGTGGCACCACGGCCACAACGTCCTGTGCGATGCGCGCACACACGTCCTTGGCCATGCCCTCGACCAAGACGTTCTGATGTCGCCGCGAGAGCGCGTTCGGAAACGTCTTGGATACGCCCAGCGACGTCCACTTGTCGAATTCTGGCTGTGTTAGCGAGCCGGCCCCTTGGGTGCAGTCTTGGTGGAGGATGGACTGGACTCACTCTTCAGGATCTTGGCCTGGGCCGTCTGGTTCAGCTCGCGGAACCGCAGGTTGAGAAAGAGTCGCTTATTCAGCAGCAGGAACCGCTGGTACGCCACCAGGCTTGCTGGCAACTGGAAGCTCTGGAGCAGCCCGCGCTTCCGCACCTGTTCCTGGAACCAGTCGAGCTGGCGCGACGCCTCGGCCGACGAACGCGCCTTGCCATGATCACGCTCCCGCGTCGAGAAAAAAACTTGAGCATCCAAGTACAGCTCAAAGACTGAACGCCACCGCGAGAGGTCGCTGGCGTGCTTGTGCGGTTTGGCCGCCTTGGTTGCCTGGCCACCCGACGTGCCGTCGAGCCCATGGCCGTGGCCGTGACCGTGGCCCAGCAGCGTTCGCCGCTTGCGTTCTGGCTGCGACACCGCAGCCACCTGCTTGCCCAGCTCCTCCACGTCCGTCACAATGGCAGCCTGTTCGGCCTGGCCGATGCGCTCCAGCTTAGCCATGTCCTCGTACATGAGCCGGAAGAACTCGCCGTCGGCCGTGAGCGACACCTCGACGCGTTGCAGCCGCTTCTGGCCGCCCTCCTGGGCAGCGTCCAGCTCTTGCTCGTGGCCTGGTGATGCCAGTGCGGTTGTGCACGTTGGCGGGCCCACGCTGGCCTCGGTGCTGTGGTTCGGGGGTTCCATCGGTAGCACGTCGGATGCCGGGCGATCATGGTCTTGGTCGGCTTGCGAATCGGCCACAGCCTTGCGGCGAATGTCGGCTTGTTTTTGCAAAAAGGCCCTGGATGCCGGTGACAGAGAGGCGTCCACAACGGCGCCGTCCTCGAGATCGAGGTATACCGTAAAGTGTGGCTGGACGTCGGAGTCGCTCACTGCAGGCCCGTGGTCAGCAGCTTAATGAAGATCGGAAGCCAGAACCGGGTTTGAACTTACCGTCCAGCTTGTATTTGGCCAGGGGAATCGGGTCTCCATGCGCCAATACGGCCTGGGTCTCTTGTAGCTGTCGGAGCGAGTCTGCATCGAGGCCCAGGTCTTGCAGCTCGGCTCGAATCTTGTTGAGGCATTTCTTCAAGGTCGGATATGGGATCGCTGCTGTGCACCATTCTTCCGGGTAGTCTGAGACGAGTCAGCACCAAAATACCAATGGCCTGACCAGGGACGCGACGCTCACGAACCTCCGCTTTGCAAGGCGGCCTTGAACGCTCTGGCAAACTTCATCGTGTGCGGGTGGAAGTGGCTGGTCAGCAGACGAATGGTCGTAGGGGTTCGTCGACAGATGTCTGGGTTCCTGGGGGGCCCATGGCGAGCCGAACGTTGTCTTGGCAAGGCTGTGCTGGTCGGAAAGAGAGAGGGGGGCTCCTGTTCTTGAAAAGGAGAAGGCGATGGTAGGGCATGCAGGACCCAGCAATTGCCATACCAAGAAAGTATAAAATATGGTTTCGATCTAGGCCGTCTGCCGTCCAGTGCATGGGACTTTTTCTTGGCAGCCCTTTCGCGACAGAAGGCTGGAGGGTGATGTATCGTCTTTAGTATGCCACGAAAGCACCGAAACAGAGCGGTGTCAGGCGACCATGTGGGCAAATGCTTGGCCCAAAACGGCCGTCGCTAATCAGCGCGCGTCCCGCTAAGGCGAATTCGATGTTTAATCAATGCATTGCCTCCGGGGTTGACTGCCTGTACTTCCTGGGAATTCTCTTGCCTAAGTTCTGCCGTAATAAAATTTTGCCGATCTAGGCCAGTGTAGCAAGATACGTCACTGTAAAGAAGGGGGTTCCAGGGAACTGCTGATGTTATGTAATCACACATACACGGCAAAGTCTACCCCACACCAACCGCAAGAGAGTTTGTCGCAAAGTTTGAACTTCACCTCAGATCGTCTGCAGCATGGGAGCAGAGCAGTCCACGAACCGGAATGCCGGCAGCGCTGCTCAGGCACCGGCCGCCTTGCGAAAGACATGTTACTACGAGCTGTTGAGTGTTGAGCGAACAGCGACAGACGAAGAGTGCGTAAGCCGGTCGAGAATCTTGTATCTAGATATCACCAACCGGTTTTGTGTCTAGACCAGATGTCTCTGGATCCTTCTGACTTTTCAGCTCGGTCGCTGACATCACCGTGAGCCAGAATAAAGAAAGCATATCGACGCAAAGCTCTGGAGCTGCATCCGGACCGAAACTTCAACGACACGGAAAATGCCACCCGCAAATTTGCCGAAGTTCAGACAGCATATGAAGTCCTGTCGGACGCCCAGGAACGAGCCTGGTATGACTCGCACCGCGACGCCATTCTTCGTGGCGACGACGACACAGCCGATGCCGACGGACAAGAGGCGTCTTCGCGCTTCTACAACAACGTCCGCCTGACACCCACCGAAGAGCTCTACACGCTCATGGGACGCTTCAATTCCAACGTGCCCTTTACCGATTCTCCCACCGGCTTCTTTGGCATTCTGAACGAGACCTTCGCCCAGCTCGCTCTCGAGGAAGAGACCGTATGCAGCTGGGATGGGCAGGAGATCCCGATACAGTACCCACCCTTTGGCGAGGCGGCCGATGGCTACGATGCCGTTGCTAAGCCCTTTTACCGTGACTGGTCCAATTTTGCAACGCGCAAATCGTTCAGCTGGAAGGACAAGTACAGGCTTTCGGATGCGCCAGAAAGAGCGGTGCGCCGCCTCATGGAGAAAGAGAACAAAAAGGCCCGCGAACAGGCCCTGCGCGAGTTCAACGACGCCGTGCGATCTCTCGTTGCTTTTGTGCGGAAGCGCGACCCACGCTACGTGCCAAACGTGCAGTCCGAGGCCGAGCGCCAGAAGATCCTGCGCGACTCAGCCGCTGCGCAGGCAGCTCGCCAGCGGGCGGCGAACCAGGAGAGGCTGACCGCGTCCTATGTCGAGCCCGAGTGGGCACGATCCCGCCCCGGTGGCGAGACAAACGAATACGAAGGCGGGTTTTCGAGTGACGCTGAATCTGAGGTGGTCGAAGAGATTGAGTGTGTGGTCTGCGACAAGTCGTTCAAGAGCGAGAAGCAGTTCGAGGCGCACGAGAAAAGCAAAAAGCACATCAAGGCTGTGCAACAGCTGAAGAGGCAGATGAAGAGGGAAAACGCCGAGCTGCGCCTGGATTCCGAGCCTGAGCCCGTGCTTGCACCCGCACCCGAGCCGACATCGGAAGTAGAGCACAACGAGACAGGGGAGACGATAGCAGACCCTGAAGATTCTGGTCGCACGGAACACAAAAGTACTCCTGACCGGAAAATTGACGGGCAAAACGACGACGAGGAAGAGGAAGAAGAAGAGGATGAAAACGACGAATATGCTCCGAGAGATGTGGTCGAGAAGCGTTTTCTACCCGTCCAGGACGATCAGTCTGACGGTCCTGTTGACGCCGACGGCTTGGCAGCTCAGCTGGACGATCTTGACATTGGCCAGAGCCAGGCCTCGATTGCGCAGGCCAAGAAGGTCGGCAAGGCCAAGGCAAAGAGGGACAAAAAGGCAGCGCGCCAAGCTGCTGTCGCCGCAGATCAGCCGGATTCGGTGAAGACAGCTTGCAAGATTTGCAGCATGCCCTTTGCCTCAAACACGAAGCTACACCAGCATCTGAAAGCAGAGCATCCCATGTCCGAGCCCACAAGGAAAACAAAGGCAGGCAGCAAAAAGAAGAAGGGCTGAGAGGGACGCCCGATGGTTGAATGGCTTTCTGGACATGCTAGTCGTGGACGGTGGCTTGGATTTGACAGAGTTCCGATACCCACTTCATCAGATAGGAGTTTCACTTATAGAGGCGCAGAATCATACCAAGATAGAGATAAAATTGTGAGCAGGAAAGTCATACACATGGCATAATGTGGTATATGAAATTCTTTTATCCGTACCTACCACATGTGTAACTGTCGGCGTATGTCCATCTAACGCGCTCCTGCCTCTAACACTCTACCTTGTATGACAAATTCCCTAAATCCTATCCTTGCTAAAACCCTCTGCCCTTTTCTTCCTACTTCACGATTACTTCTCTCCAATTACAGCTATCACTGGCTGTACATCAACTCCCTTTTCGATGTCCCTTGCCCCAACAGCCTCCAGCGGTCCAGAACCGTCGCCCAGCTTTACTGCAGCAGCAACATCCGCCTCCTTCTCCTTTCTTTGCACTCTTGCCATCTCTTTTACTCGCTTGTTCTCGTTTTTGGTGTTGTCTTCCCGCATCTGTCGGATAACCCGACTTCGTCCCCGAATCCGCTCACCGTACCGGAGGAAGACGATCGGAATGGGTATCAAGCAGACCTCAAGCAGGCCTAAAAAGGTGCCAGCCCACTGTGGCGACATTTTTGCATACATGCTGGGCCCGGCCAGCGGAAGAGTGGCCCCGAATATGGATCGCATCACCGTGTTGCCGGCAAGAGCCGATGCAGCATAGATGCCATACGAGCCTGCCAGGTAATTGGAGCCATAGATGAAGGTCAGGGTGTTCCCTGCGCCAAACGGGATCCCGAAGACAATCGGTATGGCCCAGTGGATGGTCGTCGGTAGACACGTCCACGAGAACACCAGCTGTCCGACGGGGGTGAGAACGGCGCCAATAATCAGCACCCGCGCGGATGCCTCCGGTGGTGCGCGCCCCGTTTCTGGGTCTTTCCTGTGCTTGTTGATGAACTTTCTGCAGATGGGCTCGCTCACAATGGCAAGCATCGTACCGGTTCCCATGCCGACAAATGCCAAACCTGCCGTGCCAGCACTCCAGCCCCGGTGCTTGCGAAAGACAATGGGGTATGCCACGAAGCAGAGGTACCTGGAATTCAGTGAGTTCTTGTTCTATACCCCTGTTTGAGTCGTGAGACTGCTTACAGAATACCGTAGACAACAGATATCCTAAAGAGGGGACATGGTCAGCAGGATGTCGTCAAGATAAGCAAGCACATTTGTTTGCCATGTACAAACGGACCAAATATTAAAGAACCACAAGATCGGCTCCGTGAAGCTGAGGATGAACGGCCGGCTCATGTTGATCTTTAGGAGATGGGGTATCGATATTTTCTGGTCGTACCGGCACCAATACCGGTCATCTCCTGTTTCTTTGCGGATGCGAGCAGCCTTTGCCTTGAGAACAACAGGCGCATAGGTCTCTTTTACCGTGAACATAAGCGCAATAGCAACGCCGGCGAGGATCAGAACGATCCAGCTGTCCCATCGCCATCCAAGGTATTCGAACACAAAGCCACCTATAACTGGTCCACTGTCGGTGCACTGTAGTCAGCAAGTGTTTAATTCAGGACTATCTACCTGCAAGTATGGCTTACGTCACCGGGCCATTAAGGGGCGCAATCGACACGAGCGATATGTAAAAAGCGCGATACTCCTCGCTGGAGATGTCGACAACCGTTGCTGGACTGTTAGAGACCAGCGCGGCTCCGAACAGCGCCCTATCCAGACTGTTAGAGCAATCGACGAGTGGCAGGTATGGGTCGACTTCGCCAACAGGATGTCCCTACCCAAAGAATCGGACAACAATGATTCCTGCCAGCGATGTTCCAAGTGCGCTTGGTAGAATCAGCAGGGTAAAGCAGATAATACAGACTAAATATATTGGCCGACGACCAAAAAGCTCGCTCAATGGGGCCAGCATCACGCTTCCTGTGGCCAGACCGAGAAGATACGAGGTGACGCCAAGAGTAGTCACAGTTTCACTCGACTCGTTAAACGCTTTCATCAGGCCAGGAATCGCCGACGTGTAGCTGGTACTATACACGACAACGACCCAGGTGGTATAGGACACGCACAGGATCAGCCAGTAGCGGTACCAGGACGGCCAGTTTCGCGGGTTATCGAGGTCCCCCTCTCCAAAGATAACCTCGTAGCTGGGAGGACGCGAGGCTGAGCTTCCGACACTCGATGCAGTCCCGATATGCGAGATGGGTACGCGCGCGTCAATCTCATCCTGGGTCTCCAGGTTTGGTGTGAGAGCAAGCTCGAGTGGTTCAAGCGGGTCGGAGTCGTCTGTCTCATGGCCGCGAAGGCTTTCACTACTTGTTCTGAGGCGTTCTTGATCCACTTTCAGGCTATCTGGAGGTAAGGAGTCACATCTGTCGGCTCTGCACGCCGCTTGGCCCTTTTCAGTTTCTTTGAAACTGAAGCCGTCCATGTTATATCAATGCTCCTGTTGCCCTGGTTTGTAGCTTGTTCTTTTGTATGTCAACATCTGTCTGTAGTAAAGTTGACAGACTTGATCAGGAAAATGGAGGAACAGGGTTGGGTTCTTTGCCTATAAAGGACGAGGAGTTGTATTTCAACAAAAACCAAGAGAAGCGCCAGAGACAGCTGTCAAGATATTGGAAAGGAGTCTAAAAAAGAAAGCATCTAGAACGCCAAGCAGACGGCTGCTGCATTCGCTTTTGAGGAATATACTTATATTGCGTGCAGACGGGGAGTCACATGGATATAAGGCAGGCCGTCCGTTAAGAACACACTAAATGTCTAACTGCATGTGGCTGCAGTCCTTTTGCACTGCCAAACGGACTCGTCTCTACGACGTAGAGAGCGGAAGAAAGCAAGCCGGAGTCATGGTGACCAGGAGATGCCGCCCCAGATCACTTTGTGCGATACCTGATGCGGGTCAGTCTAGGCTAACCTCCATCTTTCTCCACCTTCTCCTACTCCGGCCTCCACCTTGGGGCTTCTCTCGAGGCGTCTGTATGTCGATCGGCGACTGGCTTCGGACTCAAGAAGGCGGTGCTGCTGCTGTAAGCTCGCCATATTCTCCGGCCGATCATCGGAACGATGTCGGGGCAGCGGCACGACGCAAGACCCAGGAATGGAAGGCGTGACCCCACCGTCAGATAGCGAATCGAAAACGGGAGGAGGATCCGGTCGGCAGGAGAAAAGGAGGGGGGGGCAGCAGGGTTTCCCTAACGGTCAGGCCGATGTTTGTTGGGAAAAGGTGTGTGCCATTGCGCCCTTCCGATGACTGCCCGCATTCCATCTCGGCTTTAGTCAGACGGACATTATATACTGGCTCGTTCGCAGTGCATGGAGCCGAGGCTCGGCGGTAGTTGGATACGAGCGCATTGCAGTAGACCATTGCAGCACTGTTGCTTTCTCAGGTTGCTGCCTTGCATGCCTGGTACCCTCGGCATACTTGCCATGTCGCCGTGTTGTTCTCGACAGCACTCTGTATCTCATGACTCAGACTAGCAGACACATTGGAAATTCAATCCATCAAAAAACAGCTGTCTGTCAGGAAGAGAGAGCTGGGGTGGCTGTGACAACAGTCATTCCTGCACGGGGTCAACACTCGGTATAGCTGCAACTCCCGCTAAATTCCCTTTCAAAGAGTGAGCTTGAAACAGCTGCTATCAGAGGTATTACGTGTTCCCTTACAAAACACTGCGTAGACACACTTCAACTTTAGCGCGCCTTCCTCTTTTGTACTTATACTCGTCCACCATTACGTTACACAGCCGGATCTTAGGCGTAGGAGTATATGGACGGAGGAGAATGGCCGAGCAGATCTAGACTACAGATACCGTAAGAATGCTCAGGTCAGCTTAGTACAGGCGTGTCTGTCCGAGACTGTAAGATATGAGATCTGTAATTAATAACCAGTGGTTTAACACATCCCCCCAGGCTTCCTCGATTATCTAATATTCCGGGCTCTTCCCAGACCACTCAAAGTATGCATACAAAAATCCATCTCCTGAATTCACACCAAATTAAAACAGCCCCCAGTCTTCCAAATCACAGTCAAGACCAAAAGCAGGATTTGGGAGGCCATCCTTAACAGCAAGTGCCTTCTTATACATTAGCTGCAAAGAAAGAAGGCACATGCATTCTATGTCCCAAGGACAATGCAAAAACGGCCCGTCTTCGCCATATCCGATGAACGCCTTGCTATCGCATGGTGAAAGCAAATGCATTCGCCCCATTCTTGCAGCGCCCCGGACGGAAATCAAACAAAAGGCGAGCGCGCAGCGCAAAAGGGAAACCAAATTAAGCCAGTCCTCCAAATTAATATACAACGCTAAATGTGCGGCTTGCTTCGTTGTCGGCGTCATATAGCCGTCTCGTCTCGTAACGTGTCGAATTCTCGCTCGCTCCAACTCCGTTCACAACGATGAGCTCGATTCCACGACTGCATCAATCGTCGACTGCAGACTTACGGTTGACACGGATGCCTGCCGCAGCCTGCCGATCCGGCGGGGTGGTGGTGCTTTTGGTGGCGCCTTGGGAGCCAGCTTCTTGATGCCGCCGTGCCCTGATGTCAGAGTGGTGCCGGTAGTCGATACGCTGGGAGCACTCATGCTGTTGCTGCCATCGGATGCGGCTTCAGGTGTCAGATCGCCTGTTGGCTTCATCAACACGCCATGTCGGTGCCTTGGCACAGCCGGAAGAGCGCGCCGTTGCCGTCGTTTATGGTCCTGGTGTCCGTTCCCGGACAGAGATTGTTGTTCTTGCGAAATCGATGTTGTTTTAGGCGATGTGTCAGGCGGTGCTCGGGGCAGGTTACGGGATGCTGTTCGTGGCGGCGGCGGTCTAGCCTGTGGCGTATGACCGCGTTGGGCGTGTAGTGTCGTTTCCTCTGGTTGCTCACCGCTGTGACTCTGCTCTGTCGTCCCGTTCGAGTTCCCATACTGACCTGTCTGCGGCATATCGGCTTTACGGCTGGGCGTCTTGACTCCGGGCTTCTCTTTCACGGAAGCCACGTTCACAACGCTACCGCAGCTTTCTTCGTGCGAGAGGCTGATGCCCAGCAGCTTGTTGATCATTTGGCTGCCGTTGTCGACGGAGGGTCCTGCGTTGCTCGCCGTTTTGCTCACGGAGGCCGTGCTGTCAGTGCTGATAGAACCGGCATCGCTGGTGTCGGTGTCGGTGTCTATGGTGTCAAAGATGTCAGCCGTGCCGATCGAATTCACGGTCGCTGCCGTGCTGGATGTTGCCGTCGTGTCCGTCGTGTCTATCGTGTCCACTGTATTTGTAGGACTCGACGGTGAAGCGGGCGCGGACGGCAGCAACGTGGTGGCCAACCATTCGACCTTGGACACGCGGTCTACAAGCCGCAGCGTCGTCTCATCTGCCGGCGCAAAGTGAGCATTTCCAGACCCGCTGAGAATCGCCAGCACTCTCAGGATCTCGTCCCGCTTGTAGTGTGGCGCCTGTTGCAACTGCGTGTGTGCCAGCAGCGGATAGAGCACGCGCAGGTACGTGTGGCGCAACGTCGTCAGCTCGTCGGGCAGATCCAGCAGATTCCGAATGATCACATCGAGCAGCACGCGCAGGTCGTTGGTGTAAAAATACTCGTACGTGGGTTTTGTTGTGAAGAGGAGATACATCAGCTTCAGGATCAGCAGCTGCAGCGACGTCTCGGTCTCGCGGTTCAGCAGCAAAATGATGTTCTCGCCAAACGTGCGGTACAACGGTCCGTGAAGGCTGAGAACCTTGATGACACGGTTGGTCAGTGGCGCGACCGGTAACACAAGGTCAACGGCCGCCGTCGTGGCTGCCGTCGTGGCTGCCACCATATACTGCTCATTGAGGACCAGCTAAATCCCGCGGCAATTAGCAATGCTTGCTCGCACGGCAGATGGGGACGCGATGTGCTCTCACCAATACACGGATTACAGGGTAGTGGTATGGGTCGTCAAAGTCGTCGGCAAGGTCTTCGATCATCTGGAAGAGACAGCCAATGAAGGCATCGTCCACATGTAGCAGATCGGTTGTGCGCACACGCTCAGCGCGGGACATCTCGTACATCAGCTCGAGAAGCAGTCGGTGTAGCCGTCGGTCGTCGTCGGGGCTGGTCTTGATGAGCTCGACCAGTCGCGTGAAGCAACCGGCATTGATCATCTCCTGAAACACGTCCTCGTGTGTCCGTCCGTCCAGCAGCAGGAAGTTGGCGATCACATGCAGCGACCGTGCCTCATCCTCCTGGAGCAGGCTGTATATGATCTGCGTGCGCACGTATGCGCCGTGGGCCTCAAATATCGTACTGGTCAACAGCTTCTGCGAACACCGCGCGAGATCCTCTTCCTCCTCAAGATACCGGTCGCGACATGCCGAGACGAGTTCGAGCCAGGCCCGCAAGGCGTTATCGATTAGTTCGTAGCTGGCACACGGAGTAGACAGCGCGTAGTTCAATTCTGTACCGAGAGAGGACCGAGGGTCCACCTATCAGTTTCTGCCTTCTTGGACAAGCAAGGTTCATCACTCACCTTCCCAAAACTGCTCCCTCGATGGCAGGCTATCACCAGCATCGAGCTCCTTAGGCTGTCCTTCAAATTGAGTCATTTTCCGTTTCCGGTGAAAAAGATAGTCGGCACTGCCGCTGGCGCAGGAAGCATCACGAGGATCACGGAGTCTTGATGTGAGAGAGGCAATATGCAATCGACAGGTGGAGACGAATCGAGCAGCGACGCATGTGATCACGGTAAACGACTGAAAGTTGCAAGGACGACTGTACGGCAGCTGCAGCTGCTGAAGAGAACGAGAGGAAAAGCGAGCGGTGGGTGCCAAGGCCGATTGCGCTGACAACAGGCAAACCAACACTGAAGCAGGAGGCTGTGGGCAGACGAGTATCGAAATAAAAGAGAGAAGTCGTATCCCGGCTATTGTTTCGCCCCGCGGAGTGCGCACGGACCACGGGCAAGGAGCACGTAGCGATACATAGAGACCTCTAAAATTGTTAGCACTTGGCTGCTGGCTGCATTGCAAGGCAAACAGCTAGCTGTACCCAGTGCAGCCTGTACAATGACCGCTTACCGATTATGATACAGACTCGGACGTTTTGCTGTACAAATGTACAAGTATGAGAGACGTCCATCATTTCAGCATCTTCGACTACTTCGTACACGTCCGTCATATCCTGCACCATGCATCATGTGACCCATGCTCCGAAAATGGAGCTGATGATACGCTGCAGCCAGATGCGATAGCTGATAGCCAGCGATGCTGGCGGTCTGTCGCATTTCTTGCAGAGCGGCAAGAGCCGTTTCTCCTGACAGCCAAGGTTGGGTAAAGGGGGATAATTGACGTGGACAGATTGGATTGCGTTCAAGAGACAGGGCTGAGAAGGCATCCAAAAATACGGTCAGGAAATTTGGACCAGACTTCGTCTCGTCCGGTAATATGTGGAGGTGCTTGATCGCATCTTTTCTGTCTTTGGAGAGCATGAAACGTATTTGGGCTGTGAAACTGCATAAATAATGCTGGTGTGAGCTGGGGCTGCTTTGGCTGCCGCCTGTGATGGCTGGATTGCATATGGCATCTCTCATATATACCTGCTGGTCGCGTCGCTGCGCCAGAAGGCCACTTATGCAGCGGCGCAGGCCGTGTTTGGGACAGCATGCACGACGGTCATGTAGTGTTTCTGGAAGGGCATTCATGCAAGGCGAAAGTCCGTGGGCCAGACTGCTACTATGTACGTCGAGTACTCCGTACATACGAAGCAGCAGCGGCGATCTGGACCCAGTCGTCCTACGACGAGACATGGATGGCATATATAACCTCCATTGTCCCCTCTGGCAACATCACGGAGAAGACCGGTTTCCGCACCAACGGGTGCATGGGCGATTGCCTCAATTCGACGTGTCGACGTGCATGGACGCTGACGAGCCGTACGAACACAGAACACAGTCAGCAGACGGATCTGGATGACGGACTTTCGCTTGGAGGCTAGCCAGCAAGTGGCCAGAATAGAGCTGCTATCGAATCGCAAGCAGATAACGGGAGCATGGCTGGAAAGGCCGAAGACCCTGCATGCAAATCGCACATCTGTGGAGGCGTGCAGGCATCACTTCGTACGAGGACGCACAAATGCAGATCGGCTCTCTCACCAGAGGATGCGTCGCATCGAAGCTAGCTCGGAAATGAAGGCTCGACAGACAGTATCCATCCCGACCGCAGCGTCGGCGGGCACGAGCCACAGCTTGTTGCAGCAGTGCCGTTTCTGCCCCCCCCCATCGTCTATCTCGAGTCAGTCGGTGCACAGACGGACGCGCATACAACACGCCCGACCGCGTCGTATCTTGCTTCGTATCTTACACGAGACAGGCCAGGCCGAACACTGCCTCGAGTCGTATCTTACCTGCAGCACGTTCAGCGAGACGAAACATTGTGTCCCCGCCCAGGGTTTCTGCTACGCGCGCTTGTTTCTCTCTGTGGATCGTTGACGAGTATCCTGCTTTATGGGGGTATGCAACTACAGAGCATGTGTCTCACAGAATCTCACATACGAGTCTGGCATCTCTGACATCTTGGGAGGTTTTTTGGTTATTTTCTTATTTCTTCTGCTCCGTCCAAAGCCGTGACTTTAGACGCCGTCCCACCACCGACTGGCACGCTGCATCCCTGCTGAAAACCGTTTACGGAGCACCAAGCCACCGCTACTGGTCTGCCCGGCCACCCGTCGGCTTGCCGTGCACACCCTCCCTCGTACGAGGACGTGCCAGAAACAGGCGGCATTCTTCCTCGACGGGAGACCGGAGAAATCGGACGGCCAGCAGAGACAGGAGAGAGCAGAGACGGGCGAGACAACAACAGACGCACACACGCGCTGCAGACTCGGACAGAGGCGGGAATCGGCAAAGAAGCGAAATCACGGTGTCTTACGACGTACATTGTAAACAGAAGCCAGGTGAGAGGCCTTGCGCCGCATCGACGAGTACTCCGTACGAGCAGGCGAAAAAGAAGATACGACGCCAATCAGCGCCAAAAGAAGGCAGCCAACTAAAACACCGCTAGGCTGGATCCAACAGCACTATCGTGGGCCCACCACAGGCCGCTAAGTGCAGACGCTATTTTAAGCCCACTCCCAGGCTGCCCTGCCTGCTGCCGTTGCCTGCATGGAGCGACGCCCGGGCCTCCTCAAGTTGTGTACTCCGTATTACTGTGTACTGAGTGTAGCACAGAGCAGAGTACTCGATGGCCTCGCACTGGTTTGGGACGAGGCGCGCCCGAAGCTCCTTCCGATTTGCCTCCCCCTTTTCTGGCTGCATATCTACTGTCGAGCACGATACGAACACTCGCATTGCGTCTGACAGTCTTATCAGCCATGCATTATTATACATCCCCGGCTGTCCCGTGCCTGTTTCTGTTTTGCCTCTGCTGCAACCAAGCCGTGGCTGCCATCCCTGCTCGTTTGACGAGCTTGAGGCGGCTCTTCAGCGTCGAGAGCTCCTGCCAACCGGAGATTTGCAAGAAAAAGTCACCCTCTGTGCGACTGCCAATCACAACATTCGCTGTACTCAGTACTATGCAACTAGTAGTATCACCCCCCCCCTCTATTACCCCTGGTTGGCTCTGAGACAAGGAGGGAAGGAAGACCCACTCCCTCATGTCTGACCCCTCTTTGTTCTCGTGCTGTTCCTGTTTTCTGGCCTTCCCCCTTGCCCCTGCTGAGATGCTATGTAGGTTTTAATCTCTGCATGCCCGATGTGCAATCCATTGCGACAAAGACAGGCCAGCCATCCTGCTCACACCAATCGTACCCGCTACTGCTTCTGCTGCTAGACGTGGCTGACTGCTGGTCCGTCCGACCCTTGGCCGTGGTACTTTTCCCGTTTTTTCCGCTTCTCGTTTGATTGTCCAGCACGCCAGGCTTTCCTATTAGGAACTAGCGAAAAGGGGCACGAGAGGGAAAAATGATACAGAGAGGCGCACTAAGGAAATAGCACGCTGCCCTGCACACGTTGTCCAGCCCGTGTGCACGCTTGTCCGCATTCACAAGCACGGCAACGACCTAGGGCCTGTATCTTGCTCCTGCTCCTGCTCGCCTTCCCCGCTAGAGACCCATCTTTTCGTTTTTTCCTCACATCAGACCGTTGCTCGCTGCCAAAGTCAGAGAATACACTCTTGCATCGAAGCCGTCACGAACACCCCCCAACAGCCCACACACCCCCTTGCTTTCCTTTATCTTTCTACGACGTATCTTACTAGGCCGACGAGTATCTTGCATTTCATTCCCCTTCCCTCCGCATCTCCACTCGCGCTTCTTCTTCTTTCTTCTTTCCATCTGTCTCGTTCCTATGAATGAACGTCCAGACCGGAAAACGCAAACGCAATCCGTCCGTCGCGCCTCAGCCCAACACAAAATATTACCACCAGACCGCGTCGCCCACGACTTCCCGCTCGACTATCACTACGGAGTACGTCTGCGACTAATCTAGCGTCTGCTTGTCCCCGTCTCGACGCTTTTTTTTTTGCCCTCGTCCCCGCCGCCTCCGCTTTGTTGACGCTGGCTTTCTCCGACCGTCTCTGGATTCTTCCTCCTGCTCAAATACACTACTCCTCCCGCCTGCACTCTCTTGTCTGCCACCACAACCTGCTCGGAAACGACTGCGTGCTACACTGTTCCTCGCGTGGCCCCGGCCGCTTGCTCGATCATCGTCGGCCTGTCGCCCTCGCCCGAACTGCTCGTTTTCCGCCCGCTGACACCTGAGAGTCGTGTCGCCAGAAACCATGTCTGTCATGTTGCATACGCCCTCGCGAGCTTCCACCGCCTCCTCCTCCTCGTTCCAGCCCGTCTCCCGACAGAACACCATGTCGTCCTACGATGGCTCGCGGTCTGCCCGCCAGTCCAAGCGGTACTCCATGTCCGCCCTGTACATGTCCATGTCGGCAAACGAGACCGACCTGGAGATCGAAGACGAGCTTGCCAAGGGTATGTCCTTATCGAATTGCTGATGTTCTGCCTCGCTCTGCTGACAACTTGCCGTTTCCCCCCACCACAGCACAGAAGAGACTCCGCGACCTCAAGGCCAAAATCTCGTCCCAATCGAAGCAGAACTTTGTGCTGGAAAAGGATGTGCGCTATCTCGATTCGAGAATCGCCCTGCTGATCCAGAACCGTATGGCGCTGGAGGAGGTATGTCGGACCTGTGGACGCGTGTTTGCACTACGAGCTTCCGTGTTTCCGTAGCTTTGCGCTGACCTCTACTTTCTAGCAAAATGAAGTTGCTAGCCGTCTCGAAGATACCCCGGAGCTGCAGGTCGGCGCCTTTCCCAATGACGACAAGACCCAGAAGTACGGCAACCTCATGTTCTTATTACAATCCGAGCCGAGGCATATTGCCCACCTGTGCCGCCTGGTTTCCATGTCCGAGATCGACTCCCTGCTCCAGACTGTCATGTTCACCGTCTACGGAAACCAGTACGAGAGCCGCGAAGAGCATCTGCTCCTGACCATGTTCCAGTCCGTCCTCACCTACCAGTTCGACAACACCCCCGAATACTCGTCGCTGCTGCGCGCCAACACTCCCGTCTCGCGCATGATGACCACCTACACGCGGCGTGGTCCCGGCCAGAGCTTTCTCAAGTCCGTGCTTGCCGACAGGATTAACAGCCTGATCGAGCTCAAGGACCTCGATCTAGAGATCAACCCGCTCAAGGTGTACGAGCGCATGGTTGCCCAGATCGAAGAAGACACCGGCAGTCTGCCTGCCTCTCTACCCAAGGGCATCACTGCCGAGCAGGCCGCCGAAAACCCTCAGGTTCAGGCCATCATCGAGCCGCGCTTGACCATGTTGAGCGAGATTGCAAACGGCTTTCTGGCCACCATCATCGACGGCCTGGATGAGGCGCCCTATGGCATTCGCTGGATCTGCAAGCAGATCCGCAGCCTCGCCAAGCGCAAGTATCCCGACGCAAACGAACAGATCATCTGCACGCTCATCGGCGGCTTCTTCTTCCTGCGCTTCATTAACCCTGCCATTGTGACGCCCAAATCATACATGCTCATCGATGGCACTCCCGCTGACCGGCCGCGTCGCACCCTGACGCTCATTGCCAAGATGCTGCAGAACCTTGCCAACAAGCCGTCGTACGCAAAGGAGCCGTACATGGCCAAGCTGCAACCCTTTATCCACCAGAACAAGGACCGCGTCAACAAGTTTATGATCGATCTCTGCGAGGTCCAGGACTTTTACGAGAGCCTGGAGATGGACAACTACGTCGCGCTATCCAAGAAGGATCTCGAGCTGTCCATCACCCTAAACGAGGTTTACGGCATGCACGCCCTGATCGAGAAGCACTGCAACGAGCTCTGCAAAGACCCAAACTCTCACCTGGCCATCATCATGGCCGACCTGAATACAGCCCCTCCGCAAGTGCCGAGGAAGGAAAATCGGGTCATCAACCTTCCGCTATTCAGCCGCTGGGAGGCCGCTCTCGACGACCTCACCGCTGCTCTTGACATCACCCAGGAAGAGGTGTATTTCATGGAGGCAAAGTCCGTTTTTGTCCAGATCATGCGATCCATCCCCCAGGGCTCGTCTGTCTCTCGCCGCCCATTGCGTCTGGAGAGAGTAGCCGACGCAGCGGCGACGTCCAAGAACGACGCTGTCATGGTTCGCAAGGGCATCCGTGCCATGGAGCTGCTTAGCCAGCTGCAGGAGATGAAGGTCACCGACAAGTCCGATGGGTTCTCTCTCCTGCGCGACGAGGTGGAGCAGGAGCTGCAGCATCTGGGCTCGCTGAAAGAAGGCGTCATCACCGAGATAACGAAGCTGTCAGAGGTGTACGCCACCATCACGGATCACAACACCTACCTGAACGGCCAGCTGGAGACGTACAAGAGCTATCTTCACAATGTGAGAAGCCAAAGCGAGGGAGCTCGCCGCAAGCCCCAAAAGCAGCAGGTGCTCGGCCCGTACAAGTTCACGCACCAGCAGCTGGAAAAAGAGGGTGTTATCCAGAAGAGCAATGTGCCTGACAACCGGAGAGCCAACATCTACTTCAACTTCACTAGTCCCCTGCCAGGCACTTTTGTCATATCTCTCCACTACAAAGGTAGGTAGTATGAAATTTGCACTTGCACGTGCCGTGCATTCTTGTCTTTGCTTACTAACACTGCTCTTCCAGGACGCAACCGAGGCCTCTTGGAGCTAGATTTGAAGCTTGACGACCTGTTGGAGATGCAGAAGGACAATCTGGACGACCTGGATCTGGAATACGTCCAATTTAACGTGCCCAAGGTCCTGGCCCTGCTCAACAAGCGCTTTGCCAGAAAGAAGGGCTGGTGAATCCTTTTCTCGGCCAAGACCGATCTTGGCTAATGGAATCGGCCGTCCCTCTCTTTCCTCATCTCTGCTTACGATCACGGCCGCAACCACATGATTTCTCGGTGTTTTGTCTAACTTTAATTTCGGCGTTATGATACCACCTGTCGCAAACACTTCTCGTCCTATTACCAACGTTTCATCCCTACCGATTTACGAGCTCCTGCTTTAATCTCGCCAATCCGCCAACTCCCACCGGACTCTTATATCTCAACCGCTCCCGACTTGCTCCCTTACTGCTTTCTATGTCATGTCTACTTATCTCGGGGGACACGTCGCTTATATTATGTAATCTAGCTTTGGCAGGTGCTTGAAGAGGACGACTTTCTGGCTTGTGAGTCCGACTGTCTGTCCCGCTCGGGTTTGGTCTTTGTGCTTTCCACGTTTTGCCTGGTTTCTTTATTGTCTTATTTGAATTCACGATGTGTCGTTACTTGGTCTAGGGTATGACTTTTTGAATGGGGGCAACGAGTGCGAAGTATCAGGCAGAATATGCATACCGGCTGGCCCGGCAGCATTGTCTAACTTTGTTTATGTATCTTGAAGTGCAAATTTGTATGTTTGCGAGTTGCTGGGCCGGGCATACTTCTAAGATAAGGCCAGATAACGGAGGCTATGACCCAATGTATTGATCTTCATGTTTCAATTGCAATCTTGCTTTACTTCGTGCTAACATGAACGGTCGACATGTGTGCTCACCTGGGACAAGTAGTGATTGGTATCTTTCTCCTTGGTGTATCTGCTGGTTATGACCTCGCAACGATCTCATTGGGTCAAGGCGGAGAAATGGGCAGACTCGTATATTGCTACTGCCAACCCTATCTCTTCCATGGGTTTGGGGGAGGAGCTGTCTAGCTCAGCTCCGCGCTGTTCCTATCTGATTAAAGCAACATGTATAGGTAAGGCAGCCCGTCTTCTGCTTATAGTTCGCAAAGCCACCTCACAAGCAAGGATTAGTGGTCCGACTCGCAACAGAAGACACAGTCCCAAACCATCAAAGGCGCAGTCCTCTTCGTCCTTTTTTTCTGTCTTTCATAAGCTCATTCCCCAAGACTGGCTGCTCTGCCTCGCAACTGTGGACTGTCTCGAACTCTCCATTGCCCTCTGATCTTTGACGAGCTTGATCACAAATTTGACAACTCAGATGAACCACATAGTGTAGGGAGTGAACTGTTTGTTCATGTCTGCGGCGATACTCGTGCCAAAAGGGAGAAGCGGTGGCGCCCTCCCGTCGGGTGCGTCTGGTTGCTCGACGTATTCTTTGCGGACCAGTTGTTCATCATTTTCTGGATATGCACAGGGTCTTTCTTCTCGGACTGGATGTCTTGGTGCGAGCGAGCGCGATCACCAGCCAAATGAGCATAGTACACAGCCGGGTGCAGGGAGACTGGTGTCGTAGACCGCGCGTATTGGTAGCATTGTTGATAGATCATCTTCTGCAGCTTGTGCGGCTCCAGCTTGATCTCGTCGTGAATGACGTGGTAATGAACGGGGCGTGCCGTACCCTGAATTGCAACATGAGAGCAGAGATAGAAGTCATAGTGGAAGGGATGTGTGACCTCCTTCTCAACGACGGTTCCCGGTAGCGGATTGCCATTGCGATCTCCACTGCTGCCTTCGGGGAAGAAACGGATGTGATGGCGTTTGGTAGCGATGATGACGGTGAATTTAGGGACCTGGCCACAACGCTCGCGGAAGATCTTTCTGATCTCGGCAATCTCAAAATCCATGACTTGGCCAAACTCTCC